>NC_069502.1:480993288-481293288 GCF_027579735.1 Bombina bombina | reverse complement strand
CTGGAGTTGAGAAACACTGCTTTACTATAAGATATACCTGTGTGTTAGCTGTTTAGCCAGGAGATCTTATGCCATAATTTGTGGTCCATGGTCTTGACATGCCAAAGAGACATAAAATACCAAATTACAATTTACACAAGGGCATTTCTCCTTTGGATAAAATATATTTGAAAAGTGCATCTTGTAGAATGTATCCCTGTTTCAGTGAGAGCTATTACTGTGAGCAAAGCATAGGCCATGTACACCGCATTCAAATACCTCTTTTATATGACGAGGACACATTTTTATGTCATTGGTGAGAAATTCATCCTGTCACTGTTTCTCTGCGCAGGTGCAGTGTTTGAATGAACTGCGCAGGGCATATGAACAAATGTTCAGAGCTGCGTAAAAGCTATCAATGAAACTTCCATAACTTTTATTAAATGCCGTTTTGCTAATGCTGGCAAAAAGGCTTCTATTCAAAAGTGAAATGCATTCATGTGCAATTTAGTTTAAAAGTTTGATGTCCTTTAAAAGAAAAATGTTCAAAGGCCATACGCATACCAGAATTTCTAAATAGTTTTATTCAAGAAAAGACAAATGAAAAAGGTTCAGGCACATTGATTAAATCTTCTAATTAAATCCTAATAAACTGTTAGGGCCTTGAGAACTGAAGTCAGTCATCCCTGGCTGAGAGTCTGTCTTTAAGAAAAACATAATGGTACTCCAGGGAGTACGTGGCTGAAGACGGTAATTACAATTTCTGTGTAAAATTAATCTTTTAAAATGTATTTTCAGTAACTCTTGTGGATCATTATTCCCTTAGGTGTTTAAAAGGTCTATCAAAACTGACAGTGTTTAGCTCTTTCTGGCAAACAAGCAGTTAAGGTTCACTTGAAAAACTAAATGTGTAGCCATTTCTAGACCCCACTGTCTATAGCCTTACACATTGTCCTATAGCTAGGTCTCAGGAAAAAGGTAGGAGACAGCTATAATACTGAAAGTACTACTGAGGGAGATTTATTTGTGGGTGTTAGAAAAGCAAATCAGTTCAAAGGGATATGAAACCCAGAAATTTTCTTTTTTGATTCAGACCATGGTATTTTTATTCAAGAGATACCTAGGTAGGTGTCTGGAGCACTACATGGCAGGAAATAGTCCAACCATTTAGTGCTCTTGCAAACTAATAACTCTTACAAAACTGCTGCCATATAGTGCTTCCAGACACGTGCACGCTCCAATCAAACAAGATGTAGTGTAAAAGCTACAAAAGACAAAAAGTAGGCATCAAGAAAAACCAAGCTGAGGCCACAAGCTGCAGTGAAGTTCAGTTTATTGGCAAGTCAAATAATCACAAAGGGTGACATGCAAAGACGCCTGATGCGTTTTGCGCATGCAAACATGAGCTTCATCATTTGTAACCCCCTCTTGTTAAATACCTATTTAAAATGCTATTAGAGTGTAAGTGATTATATAATTGGTAGTCACATGATCAGGATATGATCAGAAGAGGATATGATATAATTACATATGGAAACTGAATGTGTCCCTACATTTTTAGAATCTGTTGAAATCCTATAAAATGTGAGATTTTGTTTACATTTATAGATTAAATGTAGTTGCAACTAAGCATTTATTTAATGGTATTTGTGAGTATTTTTGGGCTTTAGGTAATTATAAGCATTTTAGTGAAGGTCCCATTGAGTATGTGCAATGAGTATTTGAACGAACTGCAGAACGTTCAAACTATTAACCTGATGAAGCGACCATGCTGTGAGAGAGTCCTGAAACATTGTTAAATAGAATTTTCAAGATTAAAGGGACAGTCTACACCAAATTTTGTATTGTTTAAAAAGATAGATAATCCCTTTATTACCCATTCCCCAGTTTTGCATAACTAACAAAGTTATATTAATATATGTTTTACCTCTGTGATTACCTTGTATCTAAGCCTCTGCAGACTGCCCCCTTATCTTAGTGCTTGTGACTGACATGCAGTTTAGCCAATCAGTGCATACTCCTAATCAACTCCACGGGAATGAGCACAATATTATCTATATGACACACATGAACTAGTACTGTCTAACTGTAAAAAACTTTCAAAATGCTCTGAGCTAAGAGGCGGTTTTCAAAGGTTTAGAAATCAGTTTGAGCCTACCTAGGTTTAGCTTTTCAAAAATACCACCAAGGGAACAAAGCAAATTTGATAATAAAAGTAAATTGAAAAGTTGTTTACAACTGCATGCCCTATCTGAATCATGAAAGTTTAATTTTGACTAGACTGTCCCTTTAAATTTTACCCATGTTTTATTTTGAACAAGTGGTATGAGTTGTTACTTTTTAACATTATTTTACATTTGATGATGTTGTTTCTGCTCTGGGTTGGTTGGAAGACGTCCTGTCACCATGTGACCCTGTGAATAAGTCAATCTTATGAGCTAATACCAGCATGTGATATTTGGTACCTTGCAATCAGGTGATTTATCCTTAAGAGTGTATTTAATCTATTTCTCCTTAAAGGGACACTATAGTCCAAGATTAAACTTTCATGATTCAGACAGAGCATGCACTTTTAAAAAACGTTACAATTTACTTCCAGTATTAAATTTGGCACAGTCTTTTTATATAGACAGTTTTGGAGGCACCAGCTACTATTGAGCGTGTGCAAACGTTACAGTGTATATGTTGCAGGTAAAGTAAGAAATTGGGTAATCCAAGCATCACCCGGGTAAACCTGACATTACCCAAGCGGCTGTGGGTAAAGCACAATGTAACATTATAAATCTTCTAGAGTGTATTGTATTAAACATATATTTGCTGCACTTTAATTCCCCCATCTTCACTATCTTTCTTGCCTGGGGGGTTCAAGGGGGGGGGGCAAAGCTCCCCTTGTAAACCTCACTCTCCAAGGTTCACTTGGGGTGGATGTCAGAGGATCGGCAGGGTGCCTTCCTTGAACCCCACAGGCAGAGGCAAAAAAATAGTGTAGATGGAGGAATTACATTGGGCTTTACCCACAGCTGATTGGGTAATGTCACGTTTACCTGGGTAATCCTAGGATTACCCGGATTTCTGACTTTACCCGTAACATATACATACAGTATAAAGTCACAAAGAAGAAGCAGCACCAACCAGTAGTTTCCAACAGATTTATTCGTGCTGAATGCCCAGTTAACAGCCAGACCAACAAACAGCTGTTTGTTGGTCTGGCTGTTAACTGTGCATTCTGCACGAATAAATCTGTTGGAAACTACTGGTTGGTGCTGCTTCTTCTTTGTGACTTTATTCTGTGTGGAGTACAGTGCAGTATTCCTGAAGCGTGCACACCTTGTTACTGTCAGGTGCTGGAGTTCTGGTTTGTTGATATACATACAGTATGGGAGACTGATTGGCTGATAGCTGTCACATGAGAGCGGCAAATTTAATTACATTTTGAATTTGTCAGAAAAAATCTACTGCTCATTTAAAATTCAGAGTACTTGCTACAGCATTGTCTTTTTATAATGCACATGTTGATTATTCTACTGTATTTAATGGTTGTTTAATTTTGCCATCATGCACGATTTTAGTACCATTCTGTTTGCTTCACTGTGAATGAGAAAGGGCTGCCAGCACTACTGAGATTTCAATACTGGTTGTACTGATAACAAAACTATATTGTTTTTCTATTTATAAAACTGGTGTGGGTATTAATTAATTAAGATTAAAGGGACAGTCAACACCAGAATTTTTGTTGTTTAAAGAGAAAGATAATCCCTTTATTACCCATTCCCCAGTTTTGCATAACCAACACTGTTATAGAAATACACTTTTTACCTCTGTGATTATCTTGTATCTAAGCCTCTGCAAACTGCCCCCTTATTTCAGTTCTTTTGACAGACTTGCCTTTTAGCCAATCAGTGCTCACTTTAGGGTAACTACACCTGCATGAGCTCAATGTTATCTATATAAAACACATGAACTTTTGCCCTCTAGTGGTCAAAATGCATTCAGATTAGAGGCACTCTTCAAGGTCTACGAAATTAGTATATGAACCTCCTAGACTTAGCTTTCAACTAAGAATACCAAGAGAACAAAGCAAAATTGGTGATAAAAGTAAATTGGAAAGTTGTTTAAAATGACTTAAATAAAACTTGACTGTCCCTTTAAGTAACAGTATTGGCACAACTTTTAGTGTTCTAATAAAATAAATACACACATATACTGTATATATAATATATATAATTTTGTTTGTGTTATACTGATCCTTTCACATTCAACCAAAAAATGCAGGTTTGATGAGAAAAAAGGAATATTTTTGGCCTCTAGATGCCACTCTTAACACATGGAAGACTTTGTTATGAAACTAGTGTCAAAACATGTAAGATAGGAGGCCAAAAGCTTGCAGATATTTAACAGTTTTTATAACAGTATAACATTGCTGCTAGTCAAATTATTACGCTAATAATAGTAATGCAAATAGAACAAACTTTAAAGGTATTAACTAATATGCATAATAAAATAATACAGTGTCTGTGTTTTCTAATATAAAATACAATGTTTTTGCAGGAAATGTTAAAGGATTACTTTCTGTTATAATTTGTAAGCTGAACAACTAACATATTAAAGTTAATAAACATTAATTAAAACCTACTGACCTATATTTTCTCCAAAACAAAGTTTCATAACGTTCTAAAAGTTATATCTTTTATTCGCCGATGATGTCACGTTATCCTGCCCACTATTTTCAGCACTGCATATTCAAAATACTTAAACCAATAACTTTGTGTTTAAAGCGCCATTTTGAGACCTAGGTATTGTAAACGGATTGGTACAGAGCAAAGGATACCCACGGAGTGGGTTTGGAAAACAATTAAATTTGCAGACAAGATTTCTGATATACGGTAGAGATATGTTAATGAAATGCTATTGATAGAAAGCGTATTTGGGGTAGTTAGTTAGTAACAGGCATAGAAAATATTTACTTACAGTGGCCCTTTAATGTTGAATGTAGCAAAAGGTGCAGAATCCAAGAAACAAACTGTTGCCTGTTTGTTTTGTTTTTAGAATTGTCACAGAGACAACAAACATCCAGTAACCTGTAAACAATGTCACATGGGATAAAATATTACAGTGGAATACAAATACAATACAAAAATGAAAAAGCATAAAAACAAACAAACAAATGAAGCAACATAATAGCAAAGCAAAGAGGTTAGGGTACCAATATATGAATCAGTTACAAATATTGTTGCACAATTGCAAAAAATACTATGAATACATATTATATATGTGTGTGTGTATATATATATATATATATATATATATATATATATATATATATATATATATATATATATATATATTTTAAATATATTTAAATATTATTGTCAGCACCACAAAAATAATAAGGCCTCCTGAGATGCGGTGCAATATATATATGGTCACCGCTCTCAGTGCACGGAGAGTGTGAAAATTTAATATTCTCAAAAATGAAAAGAAAAAACAGATCACTCATTCCCAGCACCAGGCTATTTGAAAAAAGTTTTATATTTTACCAATAACAAGAGAGCAATTCCTTCCACCTTACAATAACAAAGGAATATCAATCCTAAATATAAGCAATATAAAAATCAAGTAAGAGCTACTTGAATTATAAGTAAAATGTCCAGTTTGTGCACAAAACCTCATGAAATTAAGGTTCCCATTCAAAGATAGTTATTATGATTTAGAGTTAGTCGATCCAGTAACCAAAAGGAGTTACCTTGAAGATGGATTATTGGCACACCAACACAAGTCAGGATTGTCAGTCATACAATGTAACCCCGCAGTATTCATAGATCAAACGGCAAAATCCAAACTCGAAATATATCGAACCAGTTCAGTGCCAAACTGCTGCATGTTAGTGATACATATTATCATTACCTCAGGGCAACTATTTCTGTATTTCTTCAGCATTTATTCCATGGCATCCAGTCACTCAATTACTGCTTGGTAACTGATCTGCTCCTATCATTGATCAAGGGAATCACAGAGCTTGCGTCCATGGTCGAGGCTAATAAAGCCTGGACTGTTAGGCACAACAGGATGTACAACACAAGTTTTGAAAGAGTTGGGACAGTATGGAAAATGCAAAAAAACAAACAAACAAAAAGAGTAATTTGAAAATACAATTCACCCTGTACTATATTGAACACACATTATTAACACATTATTTGATGTTTTACTTTGTGAATTTAATGTATTTTTGAAAATATACACCCATTTCAAATCTGATTACTGCAACACACTCCAAAAAAGTTGGACAGTCGGCTGTTTACAACTGTGTAACATCACCTTTTCTTTTAATAACACTTATTATGCATTTGGGCATCGGAGACACCAGTTGGTAAAGTTTAGAAAGGGGAATTTTCCCCCATTCATCCATTATGCATGTCTTCAGCTGCGCAACTGTCCTTTGTTGCCTTATTTTGCTCTTCATAATGCGCCACAAATTCTGAATTGGAGAAAGGTTAGGACTGCAGGCAGGCCATGCTAGCACCCGCACTCTCTGCTTACGCAACTATTCGCTTGTAATCTGGGCAGAATGTGGTTTGGCGTTGTCCTGCAGGAAAATGCAGGGACGTCCCTGGAAAAGACGACGTTTGGATGGCAGCATGTGGTGCTCCAAAATGTATACATATCTTTCTGCATTAATAGTGCCTTCACAGATGTGCAAGTTACCTATGCCATGGGCACTGACATACCCCCATACTATGACAGATGCTGGCTTTTGGAACTGATGCTGATAACATCTTGGATGGTCCTTTTCCTCTTTGGCCGGAGAACACGACGGCTGTTTTTTACAAAAACTATTTGAAATGTTGACTCGTCGGACCACAAAACATGATTCCACTGTGCCACTGTCCATCTCAGATGAGCCCGAGCCCAGAGAAGTCTTTTGCACTTCTAGACAGTGTTGATGTATGGCTTCTGCTTTGCATAGAAAAACCTCAACTTGCATCTGTAGATGCAGCGGCAAATGGTGTTGACTGACAAAGGTTTACCAAAGTATTCCGAGCATGTCAGGATATCCATTACAGACTCATCATGGTTTTTGAGACAGTGACGTCTGAGATTTGACTGGATTCCTTGAATCTATTAATTATATTGTGCACTGTAGAAGGTGAAATGCACAAAATCCTACTGATTTGTCTTTGGGGAATATATCAAAGTGTTGGATTATTCATTGACACATCTGTTGGCAAATTGGCAAGCCTCGACCGATGCTTGTTCTTGAAGGACTAGGCCTTTTTTGGAGGCGCCTTATATACTATGATTACACGATTGCCTCACCTGTTTCACATCACCTTCTTATTTCAGCTTGTCACATCGCTATTAGTCCTAAATTGCTCCTGTCCCAACTTTTTTGGCGTGTGTTGCAGTCATCAGATTTGAAATGAGTGTATATTTTCAAAAATACATTAAATTAACAAAGTAAAACATCAAATAATGTGTTAATGACGTGTTTTCAAAATAGTACAGGGTGTATTGAATTTTCAAATGACTTTTTTTTTTGCATTTTCCATACAGTCCCAACTTTTTTGGAATTGGGGTTGTATATCTGTGACAAAGGCACTTAGGGGCCGATTTATCATCGGTGTGTCTGACATGATCCGCTCAGCGGATCATGCCCGACAGACATCGATGAATGCCGACAGCATACATTGTAGGCATTTATCATTGCACAAGGAGTTCTTGTGAACTGCTTGTGCAATGCTGCCCCCTGCAGATTCACGGCCAATCGGCCGCTAGCAGGGGGTGTCAATCAGTCCGATCGTATAGGATCAGGCTGATTGATGTCCACAGCCTCAGAGCAGACGGACCAGTTATGGAGCAGCAGTCTTAAGACCGCTGCTTCATAACTGCTGTTTCCGGCGAGCCTGAAGGCTCGCGGGGAAACAGGGGCCTCAAGCTCCACTCGGAGCTTAATAATTCGGCCCCTTAGTGTCAAGCACACCTCATAACTTTCAGAATTATATTTTACAAGTACTCAACTTGAAAACACATCATGGGTTTTTCAGCTGATAACACCACCGTTTAAGACCATGTCTAATTAATCTTGTCTCATATACTGTATTAAGGACACAATTGATGTACTAAAAAAATTAGATGGCCTTGTTACAAGCCAAAAGATTTTGTTAGTCACAATAGATGTGGAGGCCTTATGTTCCAGCATGTAAATACCTTCTTAGTCAATGTAAGGAATATGAGAATCACACTACAATTGTGTTGGATCTACTAACCTTCATCTTAGAACACAATTTATTTAGTTGTTTAATGAGAGATACTTCGAGCAGATTTTGGGGATTGCCATGGGAACATGTTGTGCCCCAACATATGCCTGTTAATATTTGTGAAAATGTGAACAGGAATGTAATCTGTACTGTGAATCTGATTATGAGTCAGCAATAGCATTATGGTTAAGATTTATAGACAATGTGCTCCTGTTGTGTGTGTGTGGGAGTTTTGGAAGAAAAATTAAAGAAATCTGTGGAAAAAATTTATTAAAATAATTGGAATCTAAAATTCACATTTAACTATAGCAGCGACAAAATTACATTTCTGGACCTACGAATTATAAACAGAGAATGTGTTATAAACTGCTACTTTTAGGAAATCAATAGCTGGAAATACATTGTTCGTCTTTGATAGACATCATCCATTAAAATGAAAAGAACATGATCGCTATGGCCAATACTTGAGACATAGGAGAAACTGTACTAGTTTTAGCCAGTTTAAAGTAGAAGCAAATGATCTTAAAGGGACATTAAACACTTTGAGATGGTAATATAAAATGATACATTGTATATAATAAAACAACTCTGCATTATACTTTCATTATTTATTTTGTCCTCTTTGCCTCTAATTCCATTCTGAAATTGTGAGCTTTTCAGTTCCTGTTAGAAATGGAAGTGCAGAACACTGTTAAATCCAGCACAACCATTGGCTGCACACTCTAGTGACCTATTTATAACGGTCCCTAATTGGCCACAGCAGAGAAGGTAACACAAGTTACAACATGGCAGCTCCCAGTGTTTCATAGACACTAAAACTTTACACTTATTTTGTCACTTTTTAAACAACTAATGAAACTTTAAAAAATACATCTACATGTTAGTCATGGACTAATCTTTTCTTTGAATGCATCAGTCTATCTAGCATGTATTTAGTGTTTAATGTCCCTTTAAAGGAAGATTTAAAGAGAGGGGGTATTCTCAGCAATCCTTAAAGTTAACCTACAATAGGTCAAAAATAAACATGAGCGATGACTTACTGTGCAATAACCAATTGAAAAATAAAAACAACCAAGACACAAATAACAAATGGCAAGATGTTAGAGCTATCCTGTCAAAACATTAGCATATACTACATATATACCCCATTAAAGCAAATTGTTGGGAACACTCCATTAATGACAGCAAAAAAAGAGCTCCAAAGCCATTGACCTATAAACCATGGAAGATTTGGTTAGATAGATTAAAAAATCAGATTGGTAACTTCAAGTGTAAACATTGTTCAATTTGTGTAAATATGAAAACAGGTAGTGGATTTTATGATAAATTTGGTGTATACCACAAAGTAAGAGGACATATTACTTGTAAAAGCAAAGAAGTTATATATATGTTTTTCTTTATGTTTTGTCTGATGTATTACATTTGAAAAATGTATAGGGAGGTAAAGGAGAGAATCAAGGAACATAAACGAGATGTGAAAAACAAATGTATAAAAACGAGCAGTGTAGCCAGGCGCTTTGTAGAACGGTAATTAACAAGACTTATATTTTAGAAGTTTAGAACTAGTAGATTTACAACAGAGAGACATTTTACTATATTTATAATCCAAGTAACTCTTACTTGATTTTTTGTTGCCTATATTTAGGATTGATATTTCTTTGTTATTGTAAGGGGGACAGAATAGCTCTCTTGTTATTGGTAAAATATAAAACTTTTTTCAAAAAGTCTGGTGCTGGGAGTGAGTAATCTGTTTTTTCTTTTCCTTTTTTAAAAAATAAATAAATAAATATATATATATATATATATATATATATAAAGGGCTAGATTAAAAGTGGAGCAGTATTTATTGCTTCCGTTATAGCTCTAATTGCATTAGAAGTAAACTTTATAACGTGCGTTGGATTGTGCTGTAACTATGAGTTAAAAGTAAAAAGTTATAACCCGACGCACAAAAAAAGTTACTTCTAGCGCAATTAGACTGTTGTGGAAAAGATAACCTCTTCCCCCATAGAAGTTCATGGGAAAAACCTAATACCCAACTCGCGGCGCTAACCCGAACTCATATTCTCATATGCACTAACCTGACATGATAATATGAATATTTTAAATTAAAATGTTCTTCACATAGCAGAATATGTTCTATTTATTCAATAATACATATTTCTTTATATATATGATGGTATTTTCGTACTATATATATTTTTACCTATATATACTAAATATATATATATATATATATATATATATATATATATATATATATATATACACATGATTATATATATAGTATATATACAGTATACACCTCTCATATTTTTGTAAATACTGTATTTTATTATATCTTTTCATGTGACAACACTGAAGAAATTACACTTAGCTACAATGTAAAGTAGTGAGTGTACAGCCTGTATAACAGTGTAAATTTGCTGTCCCCTCAAAATAACTCAACACACAGCCATTAATGTCTAAACTGTTGACAACAAAAGTGAGTACACCCCTAAGTCAAAGTGTCCAAATTGGGCCCAATTAGCCATTTTCCCTCCCCGGTGTCATGTGACTCGTTAATGTTACAAGGTCTCAGGCATGAATGGGGAGCAAGTGTGTTAAATTTGGTGTTATCACTCTCACACTCTCTCATACTGGTCACTGGAAGTTCAACATGGCACCTCATGGCAAAGAACTCTCTGAGGATCTGAAAAAAAGAATTGTTGCTCTACATAAAGATGGCCTAGGCTATAAGAAGATTGCCAAGACCCTGAAACTGAGCTGCAGCACGGTGGGCAAGACCATACAGCGGTTTCTCAGGACAGGTTCCACTCAGAACAGGCCTCGCCATGGTCGACCAAAGAAGTGCTCAGTGTCATATACAGAGTTTGCCTTCGGGAAAAATAGGTATGAGTGCTGCCAGCATTGATGCAGAGGTTGAAGGGGTGGGGGTCAGCCTGTCAGTGCTCAGACCATATGCCACACTCTGCATCAAATTGGTCTGCATGGCTGCCGTCCCAGAAGGAAGCCTCTTCTATAGATGATGCACAAGAAAGCCCGCAAACAGTTTGCTGAAGATAAGCAGACTGAGGACATGGATTACTGGAACCATGTCCTGTGGTCCGATGAGACCAAGATAAACTTATTTGGTTCAGATTATAAGCGTGTCTTGCCTTCAGTCAAGCAGGGTGGTGGGAGTGTCATGGTCTGGACCTGCATGAGTGCTGCCGGGACTGGCGAGCTACAGTTCATTGAGGGAACCATGAATGCCAACATGTACTGTGACATACTGAAGCAGAGCATGATCCCCTCCCTTCGAAGACTGGGAGGCAGGGCAGTATTCCAACATGATAACGACCCAAAACACACCTCTAAGACGACCACTGCCTTGCTAAAAAAGCTGAGGGTAAAGGTGATGGACTGGCCAAGCATGTCTCCAGACCTAAACCCTATTGAGCATCTGTGGGGAATCCTCAAATGGAAGGTAAGGGAGCGCAAGGTCTCTAACATCCACCAGCAATGTGATGTAGTCATGGAGGAGTGGAAGAGGACTCCAGTGGCAACCTGTGAAGCTCTGTGAACTCCATGCCCAAGAGGGTTAAGGCAGTAAAATATTTACAAAAATGTGAAGGATG
Source organism: Bombina bombina (assembly GCF_027579735.1). Taxonomy (NCBI): domain Eukaryota; kingdom Metazoa; phylum Chordata; class Amphibia; order Anura; family Bombinatoridae; genus Bombina; species Bombina bombina. The sequence continues at coordinate 481,281,434 of NC_069502.1, read as the reverse complement.
TACTCACTTTTGTGAGATACTGTAGGTATATATATATATATATATATATATATATATATATATATATATATATATATATATATATATATATATATATATATATATATATATATATAATGAATATCTATTTAAAAATACATAGAACATATTCTGTTATGTGTAGAACGTTAGAATATGAAATATTTACAGAAAATATATACTATAACACTTTATTTAAAATTAATATTGCATAAATATGCTTTTACATGTTTTCATCTACTTAATTGCAAAGGACTCCAATGCACTTATATATATATGTCTATATGTGTACATACGTATTTTTGTGCGTATATGTGTATATATGTCTGTAAATACATATATAGACATATAAATGCATAAATGAATATGTGTACATATATACACACACACACACACACACATATATATATATATATATATATATATATATACACACACATATATATACAGCTTCAAAGATGTATATGTATGTATCTGAATGTTAAAGTCCTTTGACTGCCTGAGATCTCATATCTTTGAGCCCTTATAACTTTTTTGTGCAATATTTTTTTATATATTTTTATTAGACAGTGTTATTATGAGTATAACTGTACTTTATAATGTATTTTAGATATGTTTTGTGTCTCTTTTTAATTTTGCAAAACAGTTAACCACAGCTCTGAGATTGCGTTACTGATTCTAGCGTACATCGAGATTACGCTCACGCGATCGCTCTCAACTGGTAATATGAGCGCAATTTAACCTGTGTGCAAACAATTGCGAAAACCCTTGCACAAGCATTTTGTACACCACTTGTAATCTAGCCCATAGTATGTATGTATAGTATGTATGTATGTATGTATATTCAATTGATGTAATTAATGTGAATCAAAATTATATGTACCTTGCAAAAAGCTTTATATATAACAAGGATGTTACTGTACTATTTTACAAAGAATATACACATTAATCTCTTTTTTCTTTCTGGGTTGTTATCTCAGTAATCTCACACATGCACAGTTCACATTTCAATAAACTTAAAATAGTAAATAAATCGCACAAATTATGGAGCATGTTCTCAAATAAAATCTTAATATCAGACTATAAATTCATTATTGTAATTAATTCCAAGTTCCTGTTAGTATCGCCATTGGTAGTATCTGATTTGGCAGCACTACTAAAACACAATTTAGAAGTGATCCAGCAGAAGCTGAATAACTTTGGAGTTGTTGCAGTTGCTATATTGACGCACATCCCAGGGTTCCGTTACGTTCAGTCAAACTGCTTCCAATCTCGATTCTTTCTTCAGATTCAGAATGGCCTCAGTTTAGCATTGGAAATAGAAGTATACAAGTATGTGCAAGCTGAATTCAGTGTGTAAAAAGGCAGAATACTCAAAGGGAATATTTTTCCAAAGTCAGGCAATTTTTTCAGACCAGATGATCTGGCTAAGTAAAATAATACAAATTTTTATTGCTAATTTGTTGCTCAACACGTTTCAACATCGTTCTCAAGAGCTTTTCAAATCAGTAAAAAGGTTCTATGTTGCTACCTGCAACTTCCACTGTTTAAATACATAGCATACAATATCCATCTTCAGGTCACCAAACTGGAAGGTGGATTTTCAAATGTGTTCCTTTTCTTATTTATTTCAATTCAAGATTTTCAAAAGACGCAAAAAATCCCATCTTTAAATGTTAAATATTTCCCAAAGATCAGTATTAAAAGTTCTGTTGTATAAAAAATAATTACTGTAATAAAAAAACAGGACAGGCGCAGCCTGACTCAAGTGAGGTACAATTTATTGAAAGGTTAGTGAGCTATGACAAATGGCTACTTACAAAATTAAAAACATAAAGTGTAATGTTGGAAATAATGTTCCAAAGTAAAGACCGCTACAGCTGTTCCACAATTCGAGGGTGTAATCCAACGTTCAGAGTCCACCTCAGCCGTAACTGGTAACCAAGTGTGGTAGTGGTTGCTGGAGAACACCTTCACAGTGTAAGGGGTGGAATCCCAGGTGTGCAGACAGTCATAGAATGCAAAACATAATTACACTTTGGATTGAAATAAAACCACCAATCGCTTTCTTTTCTAGATTTAAAACATACAATGCAGTTCTCAATCGAGTTCTCTTTTGCTAGCTGTTCTCAAATAGGTTAGAGTCAACCAATGCGAGTCACATGTTCACGTGAAGCCAATGGAGGAACAGTCCATAGCATTCTCATTAATGGTTAATAACAGACCACTTGATGTTTATGAGTCAATGGGAAACCAACTTGTCTGATAGTAATTGAGCTTGCTTGTGATATTTTATTGGAATGTCTCTATTCTAGAAGGAGTAGCCCATATCAAAAAATTTGGCATCTATACCTCCATATTTAGTCCATAAAAAAGTTTATGTTTCACTATAAAAATGATTGAAGATGATATCAAAATATATAAATATAATTCATCAAAATATATAAATATAATTCATAATAAAGTGATTAAAGTGATGTTCCCCCCTAGATTAATAATTATACTATTATACATTAAAACTTATTTAACTATTTATATATTCATGATCTATTTAATTCATCCTAATATATATTGTGATAAAATATTTACACGAATGATGAATTATACTCATATTTTTTTGTTTCATTTTCAGTCCTTTTTATAGTGAAACATAAACTTTATTACGGACTAAATATGGAAGTATTGATGCCAGATTGGTTGATACGGCAACTCCTTCTAGAATGAAAACTGTGTTCATTGAAACGCGTTGAGCAACAAAACAGCAATAAAAAGTTGTATTATTTCACTTGGAAAAATCATCTGGTCTGAATTAATTGCCTGACTTTGGAAATGATTCCCTGTGAGTATTCTGCATTTTTACACACAGATTTCAGCTTGCACATACATGTGTATTTCTATTTCCCGTGCTAAACTGAGGTCATTCTGAAAGGGATATTAAACCCAAAATTTTTATTTAATGATTCCGATAGAGCATGCAATTATAAGCAACTTTCTAATTTACTCCTATTAATTTTTATTCGTTCTCTTGCTATCTTTATTTAAAAATTAGGAATTTAAAGCTTAGGAGCCAGCCCATTTTAGGTTCAGCACCATGGATAGCGCTTGCTTATTGGTGGATACAGTCAGTGGCATCACTAGGGTTGGTGTCACCCGGTGCGGTAAGTTATGGTGTCACCCCCCCCCCCAGAAAGCAGACACACACAAAAACACAGGCACAAACACATACAAACACTCAGACACACTTAAAAACATACTCAGTTGCACACACAAACACTCGGAAACACACTCAGACACACACACACAAAAACTCAGACACACACTTACAAAATATGTAAACTGCACTGCATTAATTATGAAGCTCATGCCTAGAGCTGCTCCCTGGCTCAGCAGAACATCAAATGAAAGATAAACAGAGCACTCTAAAAATAAATCACTAAAGAAAAGGTTTAGGCGCAAACTAAGAAAATTCTGCTCTCTGACTCTGTTCCAAGTCTGTCAGTGCACAGCCCCGAGCCGCGTGCCTACCGCTTCTTATGGCCAATCACCTCTGCACTCTGCCCACCCCCAGACCCCCGCCCGCCCTCCTACCTGTTCAGTGTGCACTTACTGTGCCGTCACAGTAATGGTCTGGTGGGCATCATACGTGGCTGCTTCACTTTAAAGACAGTGTCAAACAGTCATGCGGTTAGGTGCCAGGCATCCCCTCATGATTTGCCAGTTCCCGTTTAGAGAGACAGCACAGCAGTGAGTGACTCCACTGCTCCACATGTCACTGAGCAGTGAGCACAGATAGGCAGGCAGGTTTAGGCTAGCAGCGCAACTTTGCAAGCCCCACGGCATGCCCACAACATTCATAGCGAAATTGGGCAGGGGAGAAGCAAAGTACAAACAAGCAAAAGCAGCCGGGAAAACTATTTGTTGAAATTGCAGTACTGGCTCAAGGGGCAAAAGAATTGTGTGTCTACAACTTCCCCAGTCCCACCAATGTTCACAAATGCCAGCCCTTCTAATAAAAAAAATATATGCATCTCAACATTGTATTTCTTTGAATTTCAATAAAATAAAAAAAAAAAATTTTTTTTTTTTTTTTTTTTTGGTGTCACCCCCTGGAGGTGTCACCCCCCCCCCGCCCCCCCCTAGTGATGCCACTGGATACAGTTAGCAAAACAATAAGCAAGCATAACCCACTTTCTCAACCAAAAATGGACGACTCTTAAGCTTTACATCCCTGCTTTTTAAATAAAGATAGCAAAAGAATGAAGAAAAATGTATAATAGGAGTAAATTAGAAAGTTACTTAAAATTGCATGCTCTATCTGAATCATTAAAGAAAAAAAATTGGGTTTAGTGTCCCTTGAATCTGAAGATAAAATTGAGATTGGAAGCAGTTTGATTGAACATAATGGAACCCCGGAACCTGCACCTCCTTTTCCAACACAAACATATGATAACGTTATTCTGGGAGAGACTGTGGGATATGGGGTTATTAGATTATAACTGTTCCTAGATAATACAGGTACTAATTGATAAAGTGATTGCCATCAAAAACTCCTTGGAAACTGGTCATAGCATCAAGCCATAACTTATGGCTATTATTTGGTGACCTGCAAACAGCATGATATCACTACATGATATGTATGATCTTGATATAAAAATTGAGTCGCTAGGAAAAATCTGCAAACACTATTTATTTTTCATAGCTGCTGAAATTTAGTAACCAGCATATAATCTAGTGTTTGGACCTTACAAAAATGTACGTAATACATAGACACACAATTATAATGAAAGGGTTAATTACACATATAGCATACATTAAGCTTGATAGTTATGAGCAAAACTTTTTTGCTTACATAGGCAAACAACAACAAAAAACTGTGAAACATCAGTTATATTTATTTTATTTTTTTTAATTTAGCAAATAGAGTATAAAAATCCAGATGTTATAGAAATGATGAGGATGAATAACAGGTGACCTAATATAGTCTAACACAAGTATTTCACAGAGATTTGCGCCTAGATTTAGAGTTCTGCGGCCAAAGGGGTGCGATAGCTACGCATGCTTTTTTCTGGCCGCACCTTTTAAATACCGCTGGTATTGAGAGTTCACAGAATGGCTGCGTTAGGCTCCAAAAAAGGAGCGTAGAGCAACTTCAACTCTCAATACCAGCGGTGCTTACGGACGCGGCCAGCTTCAAAAACGTGCTCGTGCACGATTCCCCCATAGAAAACAATGGGGCTGTTTGAGCTGAAAAAAAACCTAACACCTGCAAAAAAGCCGCGTTCAGCTCCTAACGCAGCCCCATTGTTTTCTATGGGGAAACACTTCCTACGTCTGCACCTAACACTCAAACATGTACCCCGAGTCTAAACACCCCTAACCTTACACTTATTAACCCCTATTCTGCCGCACCCGCTATCGCTGACCCCTGCATATTATTATTAACCCCTAATCTGCCGCTCCGTAAACCGCCGCTACTTACATTATCCCTATGTACCCCTAATCTGCTGCCCCTAACACCGCCGACCCCTATATTATATTAATTAACCCCTAATCTGCCCCCACAACGTCGCCTCCACCTGCCTACACTTAATAACCCCTAATCTGCCGTCCGCAGGCCGCCGCCAGCTACATCCAAGATGGCGTCCCTCGAATTCCGATTGGCTGATAGGATTCTATCAGCCAATCGGAATTAAGGTAGGAATATTCTGATTGGCTGATGGAATCAGCCAATCAGAATCAAGTTCAATCCGATTGGCTGATCCAATCAGCCAATCAGATTGAGCTCGCATTCTATTGGCTGATCGGAACAGCCAATAGAATGCAAGCTCAATCTGATTGGCTGATTGGATCAGCCAATCGGATTGAACTTGATTCTGATTGGCTGATTCCATCAGCCAATCAGAATATTCCTAACTTAATTCCGATTGGCTGATAGAATCCTATCAGCCAATCGGAATTCGAGGGACGCCATCTTGGATGACGTCATTTAAAGGAACCGTCATTCGGCGAGTAGGCGTCGGTTGAAGAGGATGTTCCGCGTTGGCTTGGAAGAAGATGGCTCCGCTCCACTCCAGAAGAAAGAAGATTGAAGATGCGGCTTGATAGAAGACTTCATCCCGATGATGGACTTCCGACTTCAGCTCGATGATGGATTTCTTCAGCCGCCGCTTGGATCCAGACTTCAGCCCGAGGATGGACGTCACTCTTCAGCCCCCCGCTTGGGCTTGGATCAACACTTCCGAGGACCGATCGGTGAACCTGGTATGGTGAAGATAAGGTAGGAAAATCTTCAGGGGCTTAGTGTTAGGTTTATTTAAGGGGGGTTTGGGTTAGATTAGGGGTATGTGGGTGGTTGGTTGTAATGTTGGGGGGGTATTGTATGTGTTTTTTTTTACAGGCAAAAGAGCTGAAATCTTTGGGGCATGCCCCGCAAAGGGCCCTGTTCAGGGCTGGTAAGGTAAAAGAGCTTTGAACTTTTTGAATTTAGAATAGGGTAGGGCATTTTTTATTTTGGGGGGCTTTGTTGTTTTATTAGGGGGTTTAGAGTATGTGTAATTAGTTTAAAATTGTTGTAATATTTTTCTAATGTTTGTAAATATTTTTTTATTTTTTGTAACTTAGTTCTTTTTTATTTTTTGTACTTTAGTTAGTTTATTTAATTTTAGTTATTTGTAGGTATTGTATTTAATTAATTTATTGATAGTGTAGTGTTAGGTTTAATTGTAGATAATTGTAGATATTGTATTTAATTAATTTATTGATAGTGTAGTGTTAGGTTTAATTGTAACTTAGGTTAGGATTTATTTTACAGGTAATTTTGTAATTATTTTAACTATTTTAGCTATTAAATAGTTCTTAACTATTTAATAGCTATTGTACCTGGTTAAAATAAATACAAAGTTGCCTGTAAAATAAATATTAATCCTAAAATAGCTATAATATAATTATAATTTATATTGTAGCTATATTAGGTTTTATTTTACAGGTAAGTATTTAGATTTAAATAGGAATAATTTATTTAATAAGAGTTAATTTATTTCGTTAGAATAAAATTATATTTAACTTAGGGGGGTGTTAGGGTTAGGGTTAATATTAGCTTTAGGGGTTAAAAAATTTATTAGAGTAGCGGTGAGCTCCGATCGGCAGATTAGGGGTTAATACTTGAAGTTAGGTGTCGGCGATGTTAGGGAGGGCAGATTAGGGGTTAATACTATTTATTATAGGGTTATTGAGGCGGGAGTGAGGCGGATTAGGGGTTAATAACTTTATTATAATAGTGGTGCAGTCCGCTCGGCAGATTAGGGGTTAATAAGTGTAGGCAGGTGGAGGCGACGGTGTGGGGGGCAGATTAGGGATTAATAGATATAATATAGGGGTCGGCGGTGTTAGGGGCAGCAGATTAGGGGTACATATCTATAATGTAGGTGGCGGCGCTTTGCGGTCGGCAGATTAGGGGTTAATTATTGTAGGTAGCTGGCGGCAACGTTGTGGGGGCAGGTTAGGGGTTAATAAATATAATATAGGGGTCGGCGGTGTTAGGGGCAGCAGATTAGGGGTACATAAGTATAACGTAGGTGGCGGTCGGCAGATTAGGGGTTAAAAAAAATTAATCGAGTGGCGGCGATGTGGGGGGACCTCGGTTTAGGGGTGCATAGGTAGTTTATGGGTGTTAGTGTACTTTAGAGCACAGTAGTTAAGAGCTTTATAAACCGGCGTTAGCCCAGAAAGCTCTTAACTACTGACTTTTTTCTGCGGCTGGAGTTTTGTCGTTAGATTTCTAACGCTCACTTCAGCCACGACTCTAAATATCGGAGTTAGAAATATCCCATTGAAAAGATAGGATACGCAATTGACGTAAGGGGATCTGCGGTATGGAAAAGTCGCGGCTGGAAAGTGAGCGTTAGACCCTTTCCTGACTGACTCCAAATACCAGAGGGCGGTAAAAACCAGCGTTAGGAGCCTCTAACGCTGGTTTTGACGGCTACCGCCCAACTCTAAATCTAGGCCTTAGTTTTTTGAGAACACACAAATTAAGAATACAAACAACTGAGATTGATTCAAATCAACACTATATATGAACAGCAGCTGGTATGTTGTCCATTTATACTAAAGGAAACCACATTCTTTTTTACCCTTCTACAAAGTTAAAGGACATCAATGTATTTTTTTCTTGCATCCTAAAAGTATGTGTTATGAAATGATTACATTTTGAAAAATGAATGCTCTTTTGCTCATTTAAACTACTTTTGAGTTTTATATCCAAGCTGGAAGTTCTGATCATTCAGTTAGCCACAATTTCCACAAAACTGTATAATTCTATTTCAAATATAACCAGAAATGAGAGGGGGCGCTCTCTAACAAAAAACAGCGGACTGAAGCCCGTACAACAAACAAGCTGCAATAAAGATACAACAGTTAGGTATACAGCTTCACAATATCATATATAATGCAATCAGATACAACATTGATAATAACAGTAGAGTAATAAAAAGTCCCAAAAAGGAAGGGTAGTGCTTTTATTTCAAATGTTTTAAATGCCACTCTTTCATATGCTGATAATATTATTATTTTTTATTTCAATCATGTTTATTGTCTAACATTCTGCTTGTCTATATAAAAACTCAAATAAGATAACACTTACTTTTAATTTCTCCTTTAGTGAAGAATAATATTAAGAAGGTCATTTTCAAAGGGATACAGACATATGGATTAGCATAATGATGTAATGAAAGAAGAAAAGCTAACATAACTCATTGTTTTCTTTAAAAAAAAATGTTTATTCTAAACAGTGATATATACTGAGTTTGTTACTACATTTCACTTTTCCCAGAATGCAATATAAATGATAAATTATAGAAATGTTCAATACCCTGGACAGTCAATGCTAATTGACCCATATGGTAGGTCCCCATATATATTTCTTCCCCAAAACCTTTAAAAGTTGCAGATAGCTTCTCCATACCAATTTGCATAAATAAATCTCCTAATGATCTTTAATACCTCTGTCAAAAGATATACGGCTAGATTACGAGTTGTGCGTTAGGCTTAAAAAGTAGCGTTGGCCGGTCCCAACGCTGCTTTTTAACGCCCGCTGGTATTACGAGTCCTGCAGGTACAGGTGTACCGCTCACTTTTTTGGCCAGACTTGGAAATACCGCAAATCCACTTACGTCAATTGCGTATCCTATTTTGTTCAATGGGACTTGCATAGCGCCGGTATTACGTGAGCAGTACAGCCTTTCCTGTCAAGACTGGTACCGCATTTTAAAGTCAGTAGTTAAGAGTTTTACACTACAACGCCGTAGCATAAAACTCTTAACTAAAGTGCTAAAAAGTACACTAACACCCATAAACTACCTATTAACCCCTAAACCGAGGCCCTCCCACATCGCAAACACTAAAATAAATTTTTTAACCTCTAATCTGCCGAACCGGACATCGCCGCCACTATAATAAATATTTTAACCCCTAAACCGCCGCACTCCCGTCTCGCAAACATTAGTTAAATATTATTAACCCCTAATCTGCTGTCCCTAACATCACGACACCTACCTACATTTATTAACCCCTAATCTGCCGCCCCGACGTCGCTAACACTATACTAAAGTTATTAACCCCTAAATCTAAGTCTAACCCTAACCCCCCCTAACTTAAATATAATTTAAATAAATCTAAATAAAATTACTATAATTAACTAAATAATTTCTATTTAAAACTAAATACTTACCTGTAAAATAAACCCTAAGCTAGCTACAATATAACTAATAGTTACATTGTACCTAGCTTAGGGTTTATTTTTATTTTACAGGCAAGTTTGTATTTATTTTAACTAGGTAGAATAGTTACTAAATAGTTATTAACTATTTAATAAACTATCTAGCTAAAATAAAGACAAATTTACCTGTAAAATAAAACCTAACCTAAGTTACACTAACACCTAACACTACACTACAATTAAATTAATTCCCTAAACTAAATACAATTAAATAAAATTAGCTAAAGTACAAAAAAACCCCACTAAATTACAGAAAATAATAAACAAATTACAAGATTTTTAAACTAATTACACCTAATCTAATCCCCCTAATAAAATAAAAAGCCCCCCAAAATAAAAAAGCCCTACCCTACACTAAATTACAAATAGCCCTTAAAAGGGACTTTTAAGGGGCATTGCCCCAAAGTAATCAGCTCTTTTACCTGTAAAAAAAAATTACAAATCCCCCAAACATTAAAACCCACCACCCACCCAACCAACCCTACTCTAAAACCCACCCAATACCCCCTTAAAAAAACCTAACACTAACCCCTTGAAGATCACCTTACCGGGAGAAGTCTTCATCCAACTGGGCCGAAGTCCTCAACGAATCCGGCAGAAGTGGTCCTCCAGACGGGCAGAAGTCTTCATCCAGAGGCATCTTATATCTTCATCCATCCGGCGCGGAGCGGGTCCATCTTCAAGACATCCGACGTGGAGCATCCTCTTCTTTCCAATGCGACTGAAGAATGAATCCAATCAGCCAATAGGATTGAGCTGGCATTCTATTGGCTGTTCCAATCAATTGCATCAGCCAATATGATTTTTTCTACCTTAATTCCGATTGGCTGATAGAATTCTATCAGCCAATTGGAATTGAAGGGACGCCATCTTGGATGACGTCACTTAAAGGTATCTTCATTCTTCAGTTGCCGTGGAAAGAAGAGGATGCTCCGCGTCGGATGTCTTGAAGATGGACCCACGCCGGATGGATGAAGACAGAAGATGCCGTCTGGATGAAGACTTCTGCCTGTCTGGAGGACCACTTCTGCCCGTCTGGAGGACCACTTCTGCTGGATTCGTTGAGGACTTCGGCCCAGTTGGATGAAGACTTCTCCCGGTATGGTGATCTTCAAGGGGTTAGTGCTAGGTTTTTTTAAGGGGGTATTGGGTGGGTTTTAGAGTAGGGTTGGTTGTGTGGGTGGTGGGTTTTAATGTTGGGGGGATTTGTAATTTTTTTTACAGGTAAAAGAGCTGATTACTTTGGGGTGCCCCGCAAAAGGCCCTTTTAAGGGCTATTTGTAATTTAGTGTAGGGTAGGGCTTTTTTATATTGGGGGTATTTTGTTAGAGGGATTAGATTAGGTGTAATTAGTTTAAAAATCTTGTAATTTGTTTATTATTTTCTGTAATTTAGTGTTGTTGTTTTTTGTACTTTAGTTAATTTTATTTAATTGTATTTAATTTAGGGAAATAATTTAATTATAGTGTAGTGTTAGGTGTTATTGTAACTTAGGTTAGGTTTTATTTTACAGGTATTTTTGTATTTATTTTAGCTAGGCAGTTTATTAAATAGTTAATAACTATTAGTAACTATTCTACCTAGTTAAAATAAATACAAACTTGCCTGTAAAATAAAAATAAACCCTAAACTAGATACAATGTAATTATTAGTTATATTGTAGATATCTTAGGGTTTACTTTATAGGTAAGTATTTAGTTTTAAATAGGAATAATTTAGTTAATTATAGTAATTTTATTTAGATTTATTTAAATGATATTTAAGTTAGGGGGTGTTAGGGTTAGACTTAGGTTTAGGGGTTAATAAATTTAGAATAGTGGCGGCAACGTTGGGGGCAGAAGATTAGGGGTTAATAAATGTAGGTAGGTGGCGGCGATGTTAGGGACAGCAGATTAGTGGTTAATAATCTTTAATTAATCTTTGCGATGCAGGAGTGTGGCGGTTTAGGGGTTAATATGTTTATTATAGTGGCGGCGACGTTGGGGCGGCAGATTAGGGGTTAAGAAGTGTAAGATTAGGGGTGTTTAGACTCGGGGTTCATGTTAGGGTGTTAGGTGTAGACATAACTTTTATTTCCCCATAGGAATCAATGGGGCTGCGTTAAGGAGCTTTATGCTGCTTTTTTTCAGGTGTTAAGACTTTTTTACAGCTGGCTCTCCCCGTTGATTCCTATGGGGAAATCGTGCACGAGCACGTTACACCAGCTCACCGCTAACGTAAGCAACGCTGGTATTGGAGTGCGCTAATGAGCTAATTTTTGCTCAACGCTCACTTCTTGTTTGGTTTGTAAAAACCTGTAATACCAGCGCTGTCTGTAAGTGAGCGGTGAGCATAAACTGCTCATTAGCACCACATAGCCTCTAACCCAAAACTCGTAATCTAGGTGATAATATGATAATGCCCCTGCCTATAATAAATGGAACATCCACACTACTGAGACAGTGATCTATAATCAGCTTACAACTGAAACAGACCTACTGGAGGTTGGAGAAAGTTTTTTGTCCATCTGGTATGCTACAGTATGCATCCTTACAGGTCAAGCCATATGTACATTATCTTGTGTGTACACAAGGAAATGTGACAAATAGCCACTAGCTTGTATGTTTGCATGAAAACTATGCAAATGTTTGTACAGTACACAACAGAAGTGAGTACACCCCTGTGCAATATCATTTAAATATCAAATGATTTAAAATTGTATCACCTCTTAATAATTGCACTATTTCTAAGTTGACAAGTAGAGTATTTCAAATACTTTAGAAAGGCTATATTCAAAATATATTGAAAATACAGGTAGAAATAGTAGTCTGCTTTGGCATGGAGTATTTTAAAGAGAAAGGTAGAGCAAAACAACACCTCAAGCAAAGATCAGCAGAAAAAAATTGTCTCTGAAAGATGGAAGAACATCTCTCCAGAAATGTGTGCAACACTGGTACCCTCTTTATGCCGAGGAGGATTGAGTCTGTCATCAAAAATAAAGGTGGACATACAAAGTATTAAACAAATAAAAGATTTGAATTTCAGTAATGAAAGGTGCACTGACTTTTGTTGCACTGAGTAAATATATAAAACATTGTATGCATATGTACAAAATTTCCATAATACCCCAGCTCCTGTAGATGTAATATTCATGTCCTAGTTTCACTATTGTATTGTAACAAAAGGGGTTGAGTTTCAGTTGGCAAATGTAAATTGTATTTCCATTCAATATTGTCTAAAGGGATCATTCACATTATACCTTCAATGTAGGTGTTGATGCTGCTTCTGAAAAAAAAATCACCACCCACAGAGGTGTACAGTAAAACGCTGTTTGGCGAGACTGCCTTCAAATAGTGATTTCAGCCCTTTTTAACATTTTACTGGCAATCTCAATCACAAGTCAGTTCCCTTTTTAAAATATTGCCATTACTGCAATCCTTTTTTCATCAGGCCAAAAATGTTGTCTTGCTTGTTATTATGCATGTGTGTGGTATCCATTTGTCTCAGTGCTAAAAAGTATTTTCATTGAGTATAGGCGCTGTAAGTTACAGTGGTCCAGTATGTCTCTGTCTCTCTGCCCCAGTAGAGGATCAGGTCTTCCCTGTGAAGCTATCTTCTCTGAAGATGGAGAAGAAAGGGGTTACACTTCCATCAATAAAAAAGAAATACAGCTATATTGAAAGATCCCCCACTCAGTGCAAGCGTAACTTAATCCATCAGCTTAGCTGAGTAATGCATTTTAAAAAATTCCTCTCTACTACATAGTAGAAAATCATATCACACAAAAGCACGTTGTGAAGTACATAAACTCTTGAGTTGCCTTTAAGGGGCCTTTCAGAACATTTAACAGTAACATTATTTTGGTCTCCCCTTTTGCTAATTCTATTTTTTAAAAACCAATGTCTTTATCTGCTTTGTTTTTAAGCCCAAGAACAATAGCTGAAAATACATTATTTAACAGAATAAGCCTCTTGCCCAATAAGTGAATAAAGTCAATGAACAGTTCATTGGTCTTACTGCAAAAACAACACCAAGCTCCAGGAAAGTCCTAATGTCATAGAACATTAGAAATAAAGTCAATGCCGAAGGTCCATACAAGGAAAACAATTTCATCAAGAAACATTGTGAAATCAATTAATAAACTGAGAAAAGGTCTTTCAAATGGCAATAAAGTGTGCATAGGAGCCAGATTTGACAAATGAAGACAACAGAAAAATAGCTTGGATAAACATAAATGTAATGAGGAAGTCATTGAAGGTGGAGGACTTAGGGAGTATCTGCAGCATAAAAGGAAATGGTGTATGGAAAAGATGGCCTTCATATATTGGAGAATACATATTTTTCCTATATAACACTCAGCCAGCAGGTCTGGATACATGTAGATGACATTTTTAACCTTTTTAAATAGCTGTATTAAATATGTGATTTGGTTTTAACAGATACATATTTGTGCCTATGGGGACTTTTTCTTAACCCTTTATCGACTAAACCATTACCTCCTCTTTGCTGAGCTGATTTGGAGTTTTTTTTAGATGCTGCTCATTATTAAGCCCTACTGTAGGCCTGTTTTCAGTGATGAACCCACTCATTTTGTATGTTTTCAGCAGACCCAGCAGATTTAAATTAAGCCATTATTTATGTATATATCATGCTATGAATGAGCTCTACCTGTGTGAAAAAATGTATATTTATATTAAATGTTTAATAAACAAGGTTGTAAATTGTAGGTGTGTGTGTGTGTGTGTGTGTGTGTGTGTAGGTGTGTAGGTGTGTGTGTGTGTGTGTGTGTGTGTAGGTGTGTAGGTGTGTGTGTGTGTGTGTGTGTAGGTGTGTAGGTGTGTGTGTGTGTGTGTGTGTGTGTAGGTGTGTAGGTGTGTGTGTGTGTGTGTGTGTGTGTAGGTGTGTAGGTGTGTGTGTGTGTGTGTGTGTGTGTGTAGGTGTGTAGGTGTGTGTGTGTGTGTGTGTGTAGGTGTGTAGGTGTGTGTGTGTGTGTGTGTGTAGGTGTGTAGGTGTGTGTGTGTGTGTGTGTGTGTGTAGGTGTGTAGGTGTGTAGGTGTGTGTGTGTGTGTGAGAGAGAGAGAGAGAGAGATGTAGATAACATCTGTTGTTCACTATAAACTCGGGATCAAAAGATTCATCATTTTAGTATAGTAACACCTGTGAGTTTAAAATAGAACACAATTAAATTGCTGCAGTTGCATCTAATCCTTTTTCACAAACCAAACTGTACTATAATGGTTGTCTATTTGTATTTATGCAAATAAGTATTCAGATTTGATTGCTATGATGTCTGGGAAGCAACTATTACTATGAACCTGTAGAACTAAATTTCTGAATCATATGTGAGGGGCTTTAAGCAGAGGATAAATTTACAGACATTAATTAGATATAGTGCAAAATGTCCTTTAAAAACAAAAGTAAAAAATAATAAATAGCTACAAATATACATTAAAATGTAAAGCACTTTACAAATCACTCACATCAGTACAATTTGCCAAAACACAATGATTCAACTCTTCACATTAATTAGAGAAAAATGACTTTTTTTTAATAAGCCTCTAATAAGCCTCTAAGGAGGTTATTTAAGAAATATACATTTTCCAGTATGTTTTGGAACACCTTTTAAGGTTGATTACATTTCTACGAGGAAGCCAATTACATTGTAAAATTGTCCAGGGAATATTTTTGTGTGATTAGTTTGAATGCCCATTTAAAATCAATGAATATTACTGCTGGCTAAGGCTCACATAACCCATGGAAATTCTCTATTAGTTGCTAAACCCTGATGAAGCAACTGCTAAAACAAAACTCATAGCAGATGTTGCACAGTGGTACACCAATTTATGTTGAATATTTATCTTCCAAGTTTTAGGCAAGGACAGCAAAATAAAGTGTTCAACATTTGTGTATGCACAAGCCGAAAGCATCAGTACTGTTTAGCACAAAGTCAAACTTAGCTATATTTATCTTGTATTTTAATTGCAGAAATCATATTTGAGGCTGCTGTATTGTATATAAGTATATTCTTAGAAAATATCAGTTGTTGCATTCAAGTAAAAACATATGGGCATTAACACATATCTTTACTTTGGAATTTATATTGGGATTGGGATTTATGGGCAGTTTGAAGCAAGAGTAATGCAAAAAACATTTTGCTCTTAATTTGCGGCATTAGCAGCAACAGCTCCAATCAGATTCAATTTAGATTACTTTTTGGAAATTTTACTTTGAAGACAGTTCTTAGGCACATGCATACAGCAAGAGAAGCAATCTGCCAGCTCAGTGGCTTGTTCTATGCCCTGGTTACCATCTGAGAGTAGCTTCTTTTAGCCCAATTGTGCTTTTCGCAATGGAAAACTTTCCTGAAGTATATCAGTGTGATTCCGCCTAGCAAGGTCAGTCCAGACCCAGAAATACCAGGCAATTCTCAACTGAACAAGGTAAATGGCAACCTCAGACGATCGTCAGTAAAGTGCAGCCATAACCCTCTAAGCACATTGGACAAGGAGCCCACGTCTAGTTTCCCCCATCGTACTTAGGGAGACTTTCCCCAGGGTCATAATACAAATACATTTAGAAAGAGAAGCAGTTTGCTAGGAACAATCAACATCTCAGTGGCTTGTTACATGGCCCATTTCCCACCTGGGAGTAGCTTCTTTTACAAAACAGTCATCTGGGGTTGACATTCAGAGGAGAGTTGCCTGGTATTTCAGGGCTAGGCTCACTTTGTTAGGAAGGATCAGATTGATATACTTCAGTAACATTTTCCTCTGTGAAAAGCACAGTTGGGCTAAAAGAAGCTACTACCAGATGGTAACCGGGACACAAGCCACTGAGCTGTTGTACATTCCTGGCAGACTTTTTCTCTTTCTGTATGTATTTGTATTATGACCCTGAGGAAAGTCTCCCTTAGTGTGATGGGGCGAACCATTGACATGATTAAGTGCGACCAAGTGCTGGACCTTTACTGCTCACTGGCTGAAAGGGACAATTCACACAGAAAATGTATTTAATACAGGAACAGACAATTGGAAAAAAAAACAGAAAAACTCTGTAATACATTATAAAACATTCTTTTTTAGATGTAACACAACTCACACTTTATCACTTTTATTGTTTACCAGTTATCTATAAGGATATTCAATAATTAAGGTATAATAATCAATAATCAATAAGAGATTTGCCTATGTATTTGCTCATAATCATTAAAACATATTTGACCATGGGGGGTGGGATTCTTCCGGGCAGCAACCAAGATAGGTGACTTACTTTGACGCTCTAAAGTCCCACTGATGAATCCATTGCACATTAGTGCATAGAGCCTTCATTAATGCTCAATATATACAAAATATAATATGTAATATTCTGCTGAAAACCCAGACCAGTTTTGAGGTCTCTATCTAAGGCAGTAAGGTACCGGAATGGTGGGCCTGCAGCGGCTACGCATGTGTTTGGGTATAACAGTCAAAGTGAGCCGTCTAACAAAGAAAGTCACAATACCTTTGTGGCCACAGGAGACAAGCAGCCTAAAGAAATAAAAAAATTAATACTATACCTGTTAAGCAACCGCACCGTACATACCTCTTCCAAAGGTGGTCTATAGTTTGCTATGGCTTTGTTGGGACATCAGCATGGAACCTATCACTTCCTGGGAACTGGAGATACAGCAACTTCTCCAGGGGCATTTTGGAAAGCTGAAGCAGGAGCTGAATATTATTGTGGGGACGTAGTCTTACCTGAAGACAGAACAACAGAGCAATGTGTTAAGTGCCGTCTTCGCAAATTGCCTGGCTGAGGTAAAAGATGAGGGGCCTTTGGAACTTGTGGTGATTATTATCCCTACTACGTTTTATATCAGCTGGCCCCCTACCCAGGATATTAGCGAAGTCCTGACATTTCACTCTTGCCAAAACGACATGCAGAACACACCTCTGTTACCAGAGATGATCACAGCTCTTCTGGAGGCCAATGCTGGGGATTGCAGCACTGAGAGTAGCCAGCTGTTTCCCGTTATTGCAATAGGTTTGGCACCTCAGCAATCTTTGTTATGCTTCTGGCGAATGAAGAATGGTGGGCGAATGCTTCTCAATGAGAACCCCTACCTTCTGACAGGGACTCATTTTCATATGGCCTACCATTATCTGTTGACTGTGGCTCACATTGAAACTAAGGGACAGCTGTCCGGCAATCTGACACAAGGTGTGGGATAGTTGAAGAATGCAATCCATTCATTTTGCTGAATATAGCAGAGGAGATGAGTTATATGGACGCTTTAGTGTGTCTTTCAACTTACTTTGAGAAGAGTCTGCTCAATTATTTTATGATGACTGCCTTATATAACGCGTTCTCAATATTCATATTTCATAATATTACAATTGCAATAGTCATTATTTTTATTATTGTTTATTTGTAGAGCGCCAACAGATTCCGCAGCGCTATAAACATAGGCGGTATACAAGGTAGCAATTATTGGGATCAAATGGGTAGAGGGCCCTTCCTAGAGTCGCACAGTTGTAGTCAGCTCTTGTGAAGGTGATCTGCAAGCCATTGGGCTCTTAGGCTTACATTCTAAGGAGTTTCGTGGAGGATAGCAATGGAGGAGAGGAAACGGTATAAAGAAAGATTAGTGTAGGTTGTATGCATCCATGAACAGAAGAGTCTTGAGGGAGTGCTTGAAGCTTTCAAAACTAGGGGAGAGTCTTGTGGAGTGAGGCAGAGGGTTCCACAAGATAGGAGCCAGTCTGGAGAAGTCCTGTAAATGGGAATGTGAGGAGGTAACAAGAGAGGAGGAGAGTAGGAGGTCGTGAGCAGAGCGAAGGGGGCGGGGGGTAGAGTATCTGGAGACAAGGTCGGAGATATAGAGGGGAGCAGTGCAGTTGAGGGCTTTGTAAGTCAGAGTCAGAATTTTGTATTTAATCCTGGAGGCAAAAGGAAGCCAGTTAAGAGATTGGCAGAGAGGTGCAGCAGATGAAAAGCGATGTGTAAGGAAGATGAGCATGGCAGAGGCATTCATTATGGAGTGTAAAGGAGCTAGACGGCAGCTAGGGAGACCAGAGTGGGTGGAGTTGCAATAGTCAAGGTGGAAAAGGATGAGAGAGTGGATTAAAAGCTAGTTGTGTCTTGTGTAAGGAAATGTCTAATTTTAGAGATGATTTTAAGGTGGAAGTGACATGATTTAGCCATTGCCTGAATGTGAGGAGGGAAAGAAAGATCCGTGTAAAGTGTGACCCCAAGACATTGGGCATGCGGGGTACGGGTAATCATGGAGTTGTCGACAGTTATAGAGAGATGGGGCGTGGAGATTTTAGAAGAAGGGGGGAAAATAAGGAACTCAGTTTTTGGAGAGATTTAGCTTAAGGTAGTGGGAGGACATCCAGGAAGAGATGTGAGAAAGAAAGTTAGTGACACGGGTTAGCAGGGAAGGAGATAGGTCTGGAGCAGAGATGCAGATTTGAGTGTCGTCGGCATACAAATTATATCGAACCTAATGATGACGTGTAGATTGAGAAGAGAAGGGGACCGAGGACAGAGCCTTGTGGAACCCCAACAGAAAGTGGTAACGGGGCAGAGGAAGCCCCAGAAAAGGCTACACTAAAGGTACAGTTAGACAGGTAGGAAGAGAACCATGAGAGGGCTGTGTCACAAATGCCGAAGGATTGGAGGGTTTGGAGCAAAAGAGGGTGGTCAACAGTATCAAAGGCTGCAGAAATATCAAGGAGGATAAGCAGAGAGATTTTGCTGTGAGTAGGTCGTTGGTAACCTTAATGATTGCTATCCCTGTGTAGTCCCTGTGTAGTGATGTGGGCGAAATCCAGATTGCAGTGTGTCAAGGAGGGAGTGTAATGTAAGGAAATGGGATAGGCATGCATGTACTAGCTTTTGAAAAAGCTTTGAGGCCAGAGGGAGTAAGGAAATAGGGCGGTAGTTGGGTGGGGAGAATACGCAATTGCAATCGCAATAGCCATATTTCCATAATATTGTGATCTGGATTGCACAATTGTGTTTTACTTATAATATTGAGATCACACTGTAGGAAACGTGTTCTATATTACTATTGATATATATCTGTATCTATCTATATATAGATATATATTAAACCTGATCATGATATTATGGAAATATGACTATTGTGATTGCATGTTCTCAATATTATGGAAATATGAATATTATGAATGTGATTGTGCATTCTCAAAATTACAAAATATTAATACTGCTAACGTGCAATCGCATTCGTAAAGGGACATGAATCTTTCATGATTCAGATAGAGAATGTACTTATATGCAGCTTACTCATATACATTGAGAGACTTAATTTAGCTCTGTCTCTCCAGTCTCATATCTTATTTTATTTTCCCTTTCAGTTAAAGGGACATGAAACTCAAAAATATTTTTTTCATTATTTAGATAGAGAATACAATTTTAAACAACTTTCCAATTTACTTCTATTATTTAGTTTGCTTCATTCTCTTGGTATCCTGTGTTGAAGAAACAGCAATGCAATACTGGGAGTAAGATAAACACATCGGGTGAACCAATAACATGTCATTCATGTGCAACCACCAATCAGCAGCTACTGAGCATACCTTCACTCAAGACCTCCTACTCTCCTCCTCTCTTGTTATCTCCTCACACTCCCGCTTACAGGACTTCTCCAGACTGGCTCACATCTTGTAGAAATCTCTGTCTTGCTCCACAAGACTCTCCCCTGTCACAGCCATGCCTGGATTTGAACCTGGGACTCCTGGTTCCCAGCCTGTTTTTCTTTTCCTGTACCACCAGAGGTATCTGTTTATGTTTGCAGCATTTTGGAGACCTGTTACCTGCAGTGGATTACTCTCTGGCTCCACTAGCTTACCAGCTGCAGGTAGTTTTCTAATCAGCTCTGCTATAAAAGGCTGCTTCACTAATCATTTGGTGCCTTGACATTGTGATTGATTTCCTTTGTTTTTGCCTCTGTTCTGTTGCCTGAATTCCTGTTTTGTTGTTGGATCCCTGGCATCTGAACTCGGCTTGCTGATTGACCATTCTTCTGGATTCCCCTTGTTGCTTTATGAAAGATTGTACTGCTTTCCTGGCTACTGACCCTTGGCTTGTATTCTAACAATTCTTTTGTATCCTGTATGCTTACTTGGCTACTGTGTCTATCACCATGCGGTAAGAACTGTATGTTAATCTGCTTGCTGAGTCTAAGCAACTATACTGTGATATCTGTTTATCCTGAAGCCAAGTACCTCTGCTGTGAGTACCTGTATACTTCTTTGGCTGTCGGTACTAAACTCCACTGCTGTAAGAACTGTATGTTAATCTGCTTGCTGAGTATGCTCGGCCCCTTCCTGAACCCCAATTGCCTTACCGAGATACTGGCGTATGCTCGGCCCCTTCCTGAAACCAAGTTGCCTTACCGAGATACTGGTGTATGCTCGGCCCGTTCCTGAAATGAAGTTGCCTAACCAAAGACTTTCGTTTGTTTATTATCAGTTTGGAATACAACCTCAATGTGCTTTACCTCTTGTTTTCCTTGCATTACCTTAGTAAAGTTTCTTTGAGAAAAGATCTTCTTTGTTCGGTGTTTCCATTCTGGTATACTGAGTCCTACTCACCTCTTCACATCCTCTCAGCTTAACTCAGCCATCACCTTGCACATGCTCCAGACCCCTGAACCTACTCAGCCGAGCATGACATCCCCTAGTTTTGAAAACTTCAAGCGCTCCCTAAAGACTCTACTGTTCACGGATGCATACCTACACTAACCTTTCTTTATACCGTTTCCTCTACTCCATTGCTATCCCCTTGAACCCCCTTAGCATGTAAGCCTAAGAAACATGCTGTTTATAGATCACCTTCTTTAGAGCTGACTACAACAGTGCGACTCTTTAGCAGGGTCCTCTACCCGTCTGATCCCTATAAATGTTTCCTTGTATTCCGCCTTTGTTTATAGCGCTGCGGAATCTGTTGGTGCTCTACAAATAACCAATAATAATAAGAATAAATACCTAGGTATATTTTTAAACAAAGGATACCAAGAGAACAAAACAAATAAGATAATAGAAGCAAATTTGAAAGTTGTTTAAAATTGTATGCTCTATCTGAATCATGAAGGAAAAAATGTTGCTTTCATGTCCCTTTAAGGTAGCACCTTCTAAGAAAATGCTCTTGGGCAGATAGCTTCATTTTGTGTTTCTAAATATTTCATATTTAATAGACTCCTGCAAGAGATACAGTCCACTGATTTCTACTGTCAATATGATTATTATCTCTTATGTTACTTTAAATTGGAAAGCCTCTGAGTCTAGACTTAATTTATATTGTAGTCTAATAGTTCATATCTACATATTTTTAATAAGTCTGTGGGGTCGATTTATGAAGCAGCGGATACTGCTTCTGACCCACTCCGCTTCAGTTGCTCCTGAAACGGAAGTTAAGAAGCAGCGGTCCTAAGACTGCTGCTCCTTAACTCGTCCGCCACCTCTGAGGTGGCGGACAGCAATCAGCCAGATTGAATACGATCGGGTTGATTGACACTCCCTGCTAGCTGTCGATTGGCCGCGAACCTGCAGGGGGCGGCATTGCACCAGCAGTTCACCAGAACTGCTGGTGCAATGATAAATGCCGACAGCATATGCTGAAATTGTTCTACTCCAAGTAGTTGTATTTGATTTTGCTGAATGGGAAGGTGGCAGTTTTTTACAGATCATCCTTTGAGATTTGTAATACATGTAACTGAGTAGGCACTCCCCATTGCATTTCTGTTTTACTTTGTTAATATTAGATTTCCCTTTTTTGGGTCAGAGAGTGGCCCTTTATCCCATTTTATTCCTTATCCTTCTTCTATTTATTCCTTATCCTTCTTCTATATTGGTATACAGTTTATCATATAACCCTTTTAACTCCCCCATTATGTACGATGTTGTGCTTGCATAGGTCCATAAAGGGTGTCCATTATACAGAAGGGGACATCTGCTTTCTATATTTATTGTTACATTTTAGGGATGTGTTACATAATTCATGTTGCAAATTTGAGGTGTCAATTTTTATTATCAACTTGAAAGCAACCTATGTGGACTCTCACTTTGGCCCGATGATCTAAAGGTCTCTGTGTAAGAAAGCTCGCCTGTACTTCTGTTTCCCTGGTGGAATGATCTAAACACAGTTTTTACCCTGAAAACAGGATGTCTCACAGGGGCATATACTGCATTTTCATATGGGAAGGAGATGCATACATTATTTAACAGGAATAAATCGTATTAAATATCCACAGCGTAAATCATTCATTTAAAGCAATATGAAACCCAAATGTAGCCACCAATCAGCAAGCGTTACCCAGGGTACTGAACCAAAAATGGGCTGACTGTTAAGCTTACATTCCTGATTTTTCAAATAAAGATACCAAGAGAATGAAGAAAAATTGACTATAGGAGTAAATTAGAAAGTTGCTTAAAACTGTATGCTCTATCTTAATCATGAAAGAAAAAAAAATTGGGTTTCATATCCCTTTAAGTACACTGGATGCACAAAAAACACACAATAATTTGTACTTATAAAAGGGACTGAACATGGGCGTAAATGAAATTGACTCTCTAATCACAGTTTTTTCCCGCAAACTATAAGGTGGGGAGCTTTTATCAAAAGAGCAAAACACTTATAACCTTAATAGAAAAACAGCAAAAGGTGATTTATTTTGGCTGCAGGGTTTCATGTTTGAATGCGCTGTGTGCACCCTGCTCACTGCTAACTTCACTCTATATAGTGGTGTCCCTTTCCAGTGAACTGCATTACTTTCAATAGGAAACATCTCGCTACTCACAGGGACTGCGCCCCTTTTTAAGATAATTTAACCAGGGCAGCCCCTGCGAGGGTGGGTGAGAAAAACCACAACTGATCTCACAAAGTTTAGCTCATTGGGCCCTTTGTCACAATTGTCCATCCTTGATGTGTTGCTATACTGCAGAGTAACTATTGATGTACAGAGGTTTTCAGTTTAATTTACATGTACTGTCTGTTTAATCACCTCAATAAAAAAAAATACAACAAATTTGACCATGGAACCCATACATTCCTTATAGTAAACAAACTCCAGAACCAGGACATATTTAATCAAATTTAAAGTTAAACCAAAAATGCTACATATTTTTCTCATATATGAAAGCATAATTTTATCTGTAATAAATTACTTGGGAAAAGATTATTTCTCAGACTTTAATACTTGAGAAAAATGAGAAGCATAGATATCCTTGATATCATGTTTCAAGAATACATGTAAGCTGGAAAGCAATGTGTTACCCAGGGATCAGACACATGCATAGCCCAAATTCTATAGAATTGCCTAGTAGTTCCATAAAGGGCTTCGCCCAAGTGTTTCTTGTAGTTTAATGCTGTATTGCAAGACTTCAGATAGCAACCTTATTTCAGTATAAATCAGACAAACATACAGTCACAGAACATACACTACTACATACACTTACATTTTAGTGCAATGGATGTTTAGATAAATCAGGAGATATATATATCTTACAATATTTTATTAATCTTAGAGAATTATTATTAGAGATTTTTTAAATAGGAAAATACAAACACAAACAGTTTAAACTTTAGTATGGGGGACAACCCAAATTCAACAATAGAAGACCAAAGTTTTCCTGGCTGAACAATAGAAATAAGCTGGTGCCACAATACTATCAAGTCATTTCTACATGTCCAATCAACATTCATAGAGAATTTGAACAATTTATGCAACTTTGGATATTTCAATATTTCCAATCTGAATTCTAAGTGGTATCTATAACAAACAATAATGTGACACCCTATAGCTTCCATCTTTACTATTCGGCTCCTGCAGCAATCCAGAGCTTCTGTAGGCTCTCTGGTTGCACAGAAATGTAGCCGGCTACTGAAGGAGACTTCATTGGACAAAAGAGCAAGTGTGCCTCCATCCTTGGAGCCCTGCATAATCATTGTTCAAGACAACACTTCAAGTGAAGGTTTAAAGGGACAGTCTACTGAAAATGTTTATTGTTTAAAAATATAGATAATCCCTTTAGTACACATTCTCCAGTTTTGCACAGCCAACATGGTTATATTAATATACTTTTTACCTCTGTGATTAACTTGTATATAAGCCTCTGCCGTATGCCCCCTTATCTCAGTTCTTTTTACAGACTTGCATTTTAGTCAATCTGTGCTGAATCCTAAATAACTCCACAGGAGTAAGCACTATGTTATCTATATGACACACATGAACTAGTGCTGTCTAACTGTGAAGAACTGTCAAAAATGCTCTGAGGTGGCATTCAATGGCTTAGAAATCAGTTTATGAGCCTACCTAGGTTTAGCTTTCAATAAAGAATACCACAAGAACAAAGCAAATTTAATTTTAAAAGTAAATTGGAAAGTTGTTTAAAATCACATGCCCTATCTGAATCATGAGAGTTTAATTTTGACATGACTGTCCCTTTAATCGTGCAAAATGATTGCCTCCTCCAGTGCTTGCACTCCTATCACCATTTGTAATATAAAGTACTGAAGAGATAGCATCCAAATGAGACATCTTAGAACAGAATAATTTAGCTGCTCAACCAGGATTACCAGGAGTTAGGTAGTGGCTGTTCACCATGTCAGGGCCGCAAGTAAAAGCCTCACCGTTACAGTTTTCAGGGCTAGAATTCAGCAGAGTTTTCCATCAGATGATAATTAGCAGTGCAGATGGATAAATAAACTAGTGATGGATAGTGGATTACACAGCTAGTCCTCACAGCCACTAACAAAACCATCCATCATGCTCGCTACCCAATAGCTTTCCCCCTATTTATAACTATTTTATTGTATGATGCTATAATATGTATTTTGTTGTTATTTTAAAAATTGTTTGCTTTTTTTTAGGGAGAAGATTTTGTGTTCAGGATATTAATATTTCATAGAAGACAGTAGTCGTGGTTTCCTTGTTTTACCTAAGTGGGGTTTTTTTCAACTTTGCACTATGTTTATTTGGAATTGATTTTTTTTTTTTTTTAAATCAGCTTTATTTATGTCAAAAGAACTTTACAATATTCGGAGACACAGCTCCGTCAGATTACATTCGAAAGCTAATTCTGTTTTCTTAAACCGTATCTAAATCAAACTTATAACAATATTGTGTGACTGGATATTTCTGTTCACACAAGTGTTTCCACATCTCTAAAACTCAACTTCAGGTTAGTAATAACAAATAAAGATAACAAGAAACTTTCACATTATTTCAATTGCAGTCATTTAACTAGTCTTCTCATATTTAATATCATGTAACTCCTTTTTAGGTGTGATATAGCTTTCCCACTTTGTGGTCATCTCCGCATACATTTCTATTTTATCTTGTTTTAAATAATGAAGTTTTCCATTTCCAGGAAATCCGAAACCTTTCTGGTCCACAACTTCAAGTGCGGGACCTCCCTGCTCTTCCAGTGTTTAGCTATTAGAAATTTAATGCTATTAGTCATAATAATAAATAGTTTAAGGTAGGGTTTGAATTTAATCTTAGGGTGTTAGTTCATGAGATAGATTAAGGGGTCTAATGGGATCTGTATTTCTAGAATTTTCTCAATCTCTTTTATCACTTCTCTCCAGAAGTCTTGGACAGCAGAACACCACCACCATATGTGGGCCATTCCACTTCTCACATGACCACAGCGCCAGCAGGTGTTATTAGCTTTAGGGTATATTCAATGGATTCTGCAAGGAGTGTAGTACCATCTATGTAAAATTTTTATATTTAATTCTACTATTGAGGAGGAGGTTGAAGTTTTTAATGTGGATTGAAAAATTTGTTTGCATGTTTGTGGTAGTATGATGAGTCCTAAGTCATGTTCCCAGCTTTCTATGTAGGGATGTGTATAGCCGGTTGACTTTGGGATAGTATTTTATATATGATGGAGATAGTGTGTCTTGGTGTGGGAGATCTTAAGAATAGGTGTTCAAAATTGGTAAGTGGTCTAATCATGTTTCTGGCCTGTGGATGTTTACTCAAAAAATTGTGGATCCTATGGTACGTAAACCATTGTGTAAAACATGTTAGTCCATGGTTGATAAGCGTCTCCTGTCGTTTAATTTGTTCATTTTCAGAAAGGAGGTGCATGGGTATGTCGTTAATGTTCATTGTGATAAGGTCTGGTCCCACTAGGGGACCAAGGTCTAACTCTCCATTTTCTATTAATGAGGTGAGTGGTGAAGGTCTGGATGAGAGGAAAGGAAATTGTACAAGAGACTTTTCCCATACCTTCAAAGTTTCTAATAGTATTGGGTTAGGCGTAATTGAAGCAATGTTTTGCTGCTTAAATGACCAGCACAGAGTGCTAGCGTGCTTTGTATGCAACATATCTAGTTCTATAGTGACCCATTTTTTACATCTATCTCGGAAATACCAATCCAAAATGCGCTGTAGAAAGATTGCATGTCTATAATATTTAAGATTCGGTAACCCTAGGCCCCCTTGTGATTTAGGCGTCGTCATTATGTTTTTTTGTATTCTAGGGTGCTTTTTATTCCACGTAAAGATTCCAGGTATTGTTCCGAGATAGGTATAGGTAAAGTTTGCAATAAATAAAGGACATGTGGGAATACATTCATTTTTATTACATTAATCCGGCCAAGCCAGGATATTTTTTTATTTTTCCAACTAGATAAATCATTTATTATGCTCTTCTTTAAGTGGATATAGTTATATTTAAACAACAAATCTATGGAAGGGGTGATAATGATGCCTAGATATTTTAAGTATAATGGACACCATGTAAAGGGAGTATTTTTTTTGACTTGGTTACATGCTTCTCTGTTTAGTGTAATATTTAGTAATTCCGATTTAGAGGGGTTTATTAGGAAATTGGAAAGCGTATGGAAGGTATGAAATTCCATAAGAAGTGATGGTATTGCTTTCCCTGGGTTCGTCAGTGTAAACAATATGTTGTCTGCGTATAATGATATAGTGTATTGATGTTCTCCTATCTTGACCCCTTCTATGTGAGGGTTTTGACTGTCAGCTTGTTGTGTGAATTATCTTCCCTGTGAATGAGAGAAGGAAGTTTAGGACCACAACTGCAGATAAAAATGTTGTGAGTGTATCTGTGATTCTGCAATAGGTTTATGGATGCAGCATGAGTGCAGAATCAGGGGATACTGAACACATTTATATGAGGATCAGTTGTAACACTGGCTGAGACCTGTGAGCATCCAGCTCAACTCAGTATTGTTATTCTGTTTCCAAGTGGATATTTTATAGCAATTGCTGAGTGTTGTGGTAGATAAAACAGCTGTCTGTTAAACAAAATGCTTATGAAACTGTATACATGTGTTTTAGCAAGCAGTATGTAACTAAGCAAGTGTAACTAACATGCATCTGATGTGGCAGGTAGTATGGCAATAGGAGAGTTGAGACAGGTATACAAATTGATAACAATCCCATTAGAGTAGTCGTGAGCAGTTAACTTGGCAGTTTGCAACGGAAGTTTAAGTTCTCTGGCAACAAAAAATAGATAGGCCTGAGGATCGGAACTTACCGATATAGGTTTTGAATGAGGAGTGCTATTGCTCCAATTCCCCTGAGGTGATTGCGGTCCGGTGTCGGTTACGCTAGCTGTACCTCTGTTGGGTCCGTGACAGGCTGCGTGAGCGTTGGCGTGTGACGTCACCGCTTGTTAGATCCGCTTCTGGCACCTGCAGTGTCTCTGTAACGGTCACTGTTTGAGAGATCCTAAAGTTTGGTAGGGAGGAGTTTAGGAAGCTGGGTAGAATAACCAAGCAATGAGTAAGAGGACAAGTGGGAACTTAAAGCAAACTGAATAGGAGGAGCAAATAGACAGTGTGCAAGAATATGACAGGCAAAGGATAAGGTAAAGAAGTAGGCCAGTGAAGTATTCATGACAGGAGCCCCCCCACAAGGATCAACTCCGAGGATCAGGTCCTGGGTGGTCTGGATATCTTCCATGAAAACGGGTAACCAAACACGGAGCAGATAGGTTGGCAGCCGGTTCCCAGGAATCCTCAGAATCAGGATAGCCCTTCCAATGAACTAGATACTGAAGCTGTCCACGGAGACGTCTAGAATCCAGACCTCGTACTCCAAAGAGACATCCGAGACATGTGGAATGGAAGGATCATGTTGACGTAGTTGTCTATAAGGCTTAAGCAGAGATACATGGAATGTGGGATGTGATTTCATAGCAGCAGGTAGTGCGAGTGTAACGGCATTTGCGTTTATTACTTTCACGATGGGAAAGGGTCCGATGAAAGTAGATGTAAGTTTTCTAGACCGTATTGGTAGATGTAGATTACGAGTCGAAAGCCAGACATAATCTCAACAGTGTAGTTAGGGGAAGGAATTCTTTTTTTTATCAAACTGAAGTTTATAGCGATTCTTTGCCAAGAGGATATTTTGCGAAGTCAAAGAGAATGAGTCAGCAATGGTGTTAATGAGTTCGTTCACGACAGGGCATGTATTGTTTGCATTGTTCGCATAAGAATCCCATTCAAAAGCGGGTGAAATCCATAGTTAATGTAAAACGGTGTTGAATTAGTAGAAGAGTGAATGGAATTATTGAATGTAAATTCCGCAAAGGGTAGAAGCTGAGTCCAGTTATCCTGTTTAGCGGAGATGAAACACCTTAAGTATTGCTCAATGCATTGATTGGTCCTCTCAGTCTGTCCGTTGGTCTGGGGATGATAGGAGGTCCTAAGACGTCTGGTAATACCTAGTGAGTGACAGAGTTGTTTCCAGAATTTGCTTGTGAATTGGCTTCCTCTATCAGAGGTGATAGTACTTGGGAGTCCATGTAGCTTGAAAACATGGTTGAACATCAATGAAACGGTTTCTGACGAAGTTGGAAGTTTGTGGTAAGGTATAAAATGAGCCATTTTGCTAAATAGATCTACGACAACAAGTATAGTGTTGTTCCTTTCTGAGATTGGGAGGTCAACTATGTAATCGATAGCTACATCCGTCCAAGGACGATCAGGAGTTGGTAACGGAATTAACTGTCCGTATGGGGAGGTCCTGCCAGTCTTAGTTGTTACACAGATCTTGCAGGTCTTGACATATTCGGCAGTATCTAAGAGGAGAGTAGGCCACCAGAAATATCTCAAAGCTAACTCCTGAGTTTTCTTTATGCCCATATGTCCTGCCAACGGGGAATCATGTAAAGTCCGTAGAACTGTTGGTCTGAGTGTGCTTGGAACATACACTTGTTGATGATACAACCCATCACTATGTAAAGTTAAATCATGTAGTGGTTTTTGTGTATCAGAGAGTTGTTAAGTTTTGAATTGTATATTTTGTTCAGCCGTTAAGGCTAAGAACCTGTCCAGAGGTATTAAAGGTGAGTCGTTTGGGTGTATCATAGGATCTACCAAATGTCTTGAAAGGGCGTCAGCCTTCTTATTCTTATTTGCAGGCCGGTAGGTGATGAGGTAGTTGAATCTTGCCAGGAATAAATTCCAACGAACTTGGCGAGAATTGAGAGTCCTATTGGATTTTAAATATTCCAGATTCTTATGGTCTGTGTAGATCAGAACTGGAATAGTGGTTCCTTCCAAAAGGTGTCTCCATTGTTCTAAAGAGCTTTTGATTGCTAGTAATTCCTTATCTCCAATCGGATAATTGATTTCAGCAGACTTAAGTACTCGTGAGTAAAAGGGAACTGGGTGTAAGGGGTAATTTGGTGTGAGCCTCTGGGAAAGGATAGCCCCCAAGGCATAGTTTGAGGCATCTACTTCTAAGACATATTGTAGATTAGAGTCAGGAAAACGAAGGATAGGTGCAGTTGTGAATGCATTTTTCAAAAAATCGAATATGTGTTGTAAATCTTTGTTCCAGGTAAATTGCTTATCAGACTTTGTCAGGATAGTTAAGGGTCTAGTTAGGTCAGCGAAGTTCTTGATAAACTTCCTGTAGAAATTAGCGAACCCCATAAACCTTTGAACCTCTCTCTTATTTTTTGGAGTTGGCCAATTCTGACTGATATTTTGTCGATCTCCATTTGGATACCCTGTGGTGATATTATATAGCCTAGGAACCTAATTTCCTTGGAATGGAATATGCATTTTTCTAATTTAACGTATAGTTTTCTCTCAATCGTGTTAATACTAAGCTGACATGTTTGATGTGTTCCGCGAGTATATGAGTATGTCATATGAGTATGTTATCTAAATAAATGACCATAAATAGATCTAATAAATCCTTAAAAATGTCATTTATGAAATACTGAAAAGTGGCTGGGGCATTGCAAAGGCCAAATGGCATAATGGTGTACTCGAATAGGCCATAGCGTGTGCGAAAAGCAGTTAGCCACTCATGACCTTCCTTGATACGGACGAAATTGTAGGCTCCCCTGAGATCTAATTTAGTGTATATGGTAGCATCACGCAATCTATCAATAAGTTGAGGAATTAGTGGTAAAGGGTAGCGGTTTTTAATGGTACATTTATTGAGTTCCCTGTAGTCTATTATGGGTCTTAGGGATTGGTCCTTGTTCTTGACAAAAAAAATACCTGCCCCAGCTGGAGAGGTGGATGGGCGTATGAAACCCTTCTTTAGATTTTCTGCTAAGTATGTTTTAAGATGCTGTAACTCAGGTTCAGATAATGGGAATATATGGCCATATGGAATGTCAACTCCTGGTAGCAAATCTATAGGGCAATCATAGACCCTATGTGGGGGTAAATTTTCTGATTCTTTTTTATCAAAAACATCAGAAAAAGTGTTGTATTCCTTTGGGAACTGAGCTGTATTAACGCAATATTGGGAATTGAATAGCACCTGTGAAGTTGACCACACTATAGTTGGGTCGTGCTGTTCGAACCAAGTAATACCTAATATGATAGGATATAAAATATGATATCGTGGTAAGAACTTTTAAATGTTCATTTACATAAGTTTTTGGTTTAAGTTGAAAGTATAAATAGCAGGAATTTCTAAATTCCCTAAACTCTGTTCTTTGTCCGCTGAATGCTTGTGGGGGTGTTGTAATTGCATCAATTTTATTGTTGATATATTGTTTTAGTGCAGTGTTTTCTAACTGTAGAGCACTCAACCCCTTAGTGAGGTTGTCCACAGTTTGTGTTAGTTTTTCTACATGACTTAATAGGGCTGCTGGGTCCATTATAAGGCTTGGTTATTAATATCAGCTTGTTGTGTGAATTATCTTCCCTGTGAATGAGAGAAGGAAGTTTAGGACCACAACTGCAGATAAAAATGTTGTGAGTGTATCTGTGATTCTGCAATAGGTTTATGGATGCAGCATGAGTGCAGAATCAGGGGTTACTGAACACATTTATGAGGATCAGTTGTAACAATGGCTGAGACCTGTGAGCATCCAGCTCAACTCAGTATTGTTATTCTGTTTCCAAGTGGATATTTTATAGCAATTGCTGAGTGTTGTAGTAAATAAAACAGCTGTCTGTTAAATAAAATGCATATGAAACTGTATACATGTGTTTTAGCAAGCAGTATGTAACTAAGCAAGTGTAACTAACATGCATCTGATGTTGCAGGCAGTATGACAATAGGAGAGTTGAGACAGGTATACAAATTGATAACAATCCCATTAGAGTAGTCGTGAGCAGTTAACTTGGCAGTTTGCAACGGAAGTTTAAGTTCTCTGGCAACAAAAAATAGATAGGCCTGAGGATCGGAACTTACCGATATAGGTTTTGAATGAGGAGTGCTATTGCTCCAATTCCCCTGAGGTGATTGCGGTCCAGTGTCGGTTACGCTAGCTGTACCTCTGTTGGGTCCGTGACAGGCTGCGTGAGCGTTGGCGTGTGACGTCACCGCTTGTTAGATCCGCTTCTGGCACCTGCAGTGTCTCTGTAACGGTCACTGAGAGATCCTAAAGTTTGGTAGGGAGGAGTTTAGGAAGCTGGGTAGAATAACCAAGCAATGAGTAAGAGGACAAGTGGGAACTTAAAGCAAACTGAATAGGAGGAGCAAATAGACAGTGTGCAAGAATATGACAGGCAAAGGATAAGGTAAAGAAGTAGGCCAGTGAAGTATTCATGACATTGACAAATTTTTGTTGCTATTGTTTCTATGATGCAGGCGAAAAGAATGGGGGATAAGGGACAACCTTGCCTAGTGCCGTTGGTGATAGTAAAGGGATTTGATAGTATACCATTCAGAAAGACATTTGCACTGGGTTGTGTGTATAACGCTAAAATACGTTGAATTATTATGTCCCCGAAACCCATATGTCTTAGTGTACTTTTGAGAAAGTCCCAGGCCACCCTGTCCAAGGCCTTTTTGGCATCTGTTGACAGGAGAACCAGGGGTATCTTTTGTTCTTGCGCATAATGTATGATGTTTAAAGTGCATACCGTATTTTCCTTAGCCTCCCTTCCTGGTACAAATCCGACTTGTTCTGGAAATATAAGGTCTGGTAATATGGAATTCAATCTCGTGGCTAATGTCTTGGCGTATATTTTAATATCTGAATTTAAGAGAGATATGGGTCGGTAGTGGGCTGGGTTTTCTAAAGATTTGCCTGGTTTGGGAAGCACTATGATGTAAGCTTCTAATGCTGTTTTGGGGAATGGGTGTGTCTCGTCTATGGTATTAACATATGTTAACAAATGAGGAATTAATATGTCTTGAAATTTTTTATAATATGTAAAGCCGTCTGGTCCAGGAGATTTTCCTGACGGTAGGTTTTTTATAGCCTTCTTTATTTCTTCCACTGATATAGGTTCTTCTATGGTGTCTCTTTGTTTTTTTGACAATTTCATCAAATTTAATTTAGAAAGGAAGTGGTCTATCTGCTCCTGACGCCTAGACAGGTTAGGCTCACGGGTACTTTGTGTGTTATGTAAATTGTAAAGGTCCATATAGTATTTCCGGAATGAATTAGCTATTGAATGGGATGAATGGTGCATTTGATTGCATTTATCTTTTATTTGAAGGATGTATGTTGATTTTGTTTTTTTCCTAAGATATCTAGATAGGGCGTGACTTGGCTTGTTATGGGTGATATCATTTTGTTGTTTAAGGAAGATATTTTGATGCCTAAATTCTCTATTTAATATGTATGCTAGGTTGCAACGTTTTTTAGATAATAAGTCTAGAAGAATGGTATCAGAAGGATTAGATTTATGTTGTTGGTCTAGTTTGTCTATGTTTTTAATAAGTTCTGTTGTTTTTTCTCATTTAAGTTTGTTAAGTCTTGCTTTATGGGCTATTAATTCCCCCCCACATAACACATTTATGTGTTTCCCAGTTATTCTGTGGGGACGTGTCAGATTAGTTATTAAAATTAAAGTATTCTATAATGCGCTCCGACAATTTCTGTTGTAATTCCGGATCAGCGAGCAATCTATCATCAAGCCTCCATGTATAATTTGTAATGGGTTTACTGGGCCATTTGAGGGTGGTGTGGACAAGTGCATGGTCAGACCATGAAACCTGTGGAAATGCCCGCTGCCCCAAACATGCACATCCCTGTAATATCTGTGAAAATGTAGTCTATTCTGGTGTATAACTTATGTGGGTAAGAATATAAGGTATAATCTCTGTGGGCCGGGTGTAGAGTTCTCTACACATCTTTGACGGCTATGTGTTTCAGCAGGGAATTGGTTTTGGTTATCACTGACGATGGCGTGGAAGAGAGCCTAACTGAGCAATCAAGTTCAGGCTGTAAAGGTATATTGAGATCCCCACCCATAATGAGTGTTCCTTTTTGATGTTCTAAAATTAGATTGGATATTTCTTTCATAAATATATGTTGTTTCGATTGTGGGGCATAGAGGGATATGATAGTGATTGGATGATAATAAGCCTATGACCATGATATATCTCCCCTCTCTATCTCTTATAGTTTTGCTATCTTGTAAAGGTATTCCTTTTTTAATTAATATCCCTACTCCCTGAATTTTGCGTTTAGGGTGTGACGCATAGTAGCATATGCCATACTTAAATTTAAAAGTTTTGAGCTCTTTACCTTTCAGGAAATTAGTTTCTTGTAGGAGAGTGATATCCCCTTTGTGTTTATTGATATCATATAATACAGTGGTGCATTTTCTTGGGGAATTAGGGCCTTTGGAGTTAATCGTTAAGATCCTTAAGGATGGATTACCTACAGAAGTAGCTGTGTTTACTGCCATTAGTAGTCATTATGAGTGTAGAGTAATGAGGAGCACCCGAAATGAGATATTCACTATAAATGCTATGGCCCATAGTTATCAAGGTCTTGCGGACCTGATCCGACACTGCGGATCAGGTCCGCCAGACCTCGCTGAATACAGCGAGCAATACGCTCGCCGTATTCAGCATTGTACCAGCAGCTCACAAGAGCTGCTGGTGCAACGCCGCCCCCTGAAGACTCGCAACCAATAGGCCGCCAGCAGGGGGGTGTCAATCAACCCGATCGTACTCGATCGGGTTGATTTCCGACGATGTCTGTCCGCCTGCTCAGAGCATGCGGACAGGTTATGGAGCAGCGGTCTTTGTGACCGCTGCTTCATAACTGATGACTCGCCAGAAACACGGGGCATCAAGCTCCATTCGGAGCTTGATACATATGCCCCTATATGTGGAGATGTGGGAGTATTGAAACATTAGTACAATCCAGTCACTATACATAATAAAAAATAATAACATGCATAAACATGAAAAAGTTGACATATTTTCTCTCATATATCAACAACAACAGAGAGAAGCTGTTTCCGTTTATCTCTGAAATATTAATTAAAATAGACAATATGATGCCTCTCTACCAGGATGAAAGAAAAAGAAAGAGGAATAAGGAAGCAATATAGAAAATTGTAAAATCAAACCAAAAGTAAATTAAATGCTCCCTTTAGTCTATTTAGGGAGTGTAGTTCTATGATTCTAAAAGGAATTGTTAGTATCTAGAAATAGTGAGTATATAAATTTTACCTTTATCTTAAAGAGAATATAGCAACCCAAAAACAGCATATTCTTAATCTTAACTAAACAACATTTTACTCTAACGACACATTAGAGTTCCTGAAAGTTTGTTATGATAGTGGGATAATATCATTGCACTAGAGAAGGTCTTCCTATATGAAATAGTCCTCCACATAGGTATACATAAAGCATTTAGTCCTCAGCAATTCTTGTCTTGTGCAATTTCTGTGTGCATTAAAGTCTAGGTATGAGGTTATTAACCTGAGATAGTTCACTTTCCTAGAGTGTTCATTGAGAAGCCAGTAACATAGAGAAAACCATATCACTAACCTCACAGTCAGGTCTGAAAGGTTGAACAATTTATATATTGAAAGATATCAAACTTGTTTACAGTAGGTCTCTGATACTTATCTGGTCTCGTTGATCGTGCTGGTAAGTTGGTTCAGGGCGTCTCTTGTCCGGTAGGAGACAGTCATTTTCTTTTTTTCTGCACTGTGGACCATTTTATTCTTTGGTCTTTCGGTTGATGTGGTGGTAGATTCTACCAGCTGGTAGAACTATTATCCATATAATTCTGCGGTGCCGTAAAGTTGATGTTTAGGCCTTTGGATAGTGCCTCTGATGCGTCTTTATACACAAATTGCTGTCCGGCATGGGATATGATGATGCTGAAGGGAAAGCCCCATCTATATTTTATTTTATTTTCTTGAAGAGTGGTTATGATGAATTTGATTGCCTTCCTCTTTTCTATTGTTGCAGGACAGAGGTCCTGATATATCTGCAGTTCATGATCTTGGAACTTGAGTGATTGAGATGCTCTTGCAGCAGTCCATATGTGTTCATTATCTCTGTAGTGCAGCAACTTTGTGATCACATCCCTCGGGGGTGCTATTGGTAGAGGCTTAGGTCATAATGCTCTATACGCTCGTTCAATAGACATTTCTGTTATCTGTGTAGATTGTGTTATGTAATTAAACATTTCAGTTAGGTATGACAGGATCTTATCTGGGGTTATTTCTTCAGGTATTCCTCCGATTCTCAAATTGTTTCTTCTGCTTCTGTTCTCGAGGTCTTCCACCTTCTCCTGTAGTGACTGAATAGAAGAGGCTTGTTGCGCTAACCCAGTTTCTGCTGAAGAGACGAGCGTGTTTAAGGTTTCTTGCCCTGCTTCCAGGTCTTCAATTCTGGAGCCTAATTCGTTAATATCTTTTCTCACTGCAGATAGCTCTGATTTGATGAACGTTTTGAGATCTGCTATGTCTGATTTTGAAGAGAGTTTTTCAATAATAGTTTGTATGTGTGACAGTTGTTCTTGGGAGGCCGGTGCAGCCTGAGCAGTCTGCTGTTGATCTGTATTATCTTCTTTCAACATTTGTGGTCTATCTGTATCTTTCTGTTCTTGAGGAGTGAAAAATGCTGTGAGATTAGAGGCTTGTGTGGATTGTTTATTACCTCAGGTTTGTTGGGCCTTCTCGTAGCCATATGTTCGCTCTGTGGGTTTCACTATGGAGACCTGAGGTATACAGGCTCCGTTATTTATTTTGCTCCTGCTTAAGCGCTTTTCTTTAATTGTATGTCTTGTCTCCCTGCTTCAGGGGTTAATTTGATTTTTCTATATTAATGAGGCTTTTCCTTGTTGAATGAAGACTGTCTGCCTTCCTGCTATCTATTAAAATTATTACTTGAAGGAAAGTCTGTGCTGTTTAGTTATGCATACAAGTTTTTTGCCATTTGTCCTTTATATAGCTGAATATTTCCCCCTTATAAAACACTTTTTCCACATTACAACCGTGACTTGATTGCCATCTTTATACAGTATATTCCCAGTAGCATGAATTACCTATTTCTTTCTAGGCTGTTTAGAGCATGTTGATGTATTTTATGGTTAGTGTTTATAGAGAAAGAGCAATGGCACTACTCAAAACTTAATAAAGTATACTAAACGTTCCCCTTTAAACCCAAAGTGGTGGGTGTGTTATGTCTCGATAAATTCGAACAATCACAGTCTAGTTAGGGGTTGGTGCTTGTACCTACTTATAAACTATACAGAGAATCAGTAAAGAACTGACGGAAGGGTACAAATATAGCACTCATGAACGTGTAGAAATGTGTGAAAAATTATGTATTAAAAAATAACTTTTATTAGATCATGATAAAAACGGGGGTCACACACACATTTTAAAGACCAAGTGTATTTTAAAATGTGTGTGTGACCCCCGTTTTTATCATGATCTGATAAAAGTTATTTTTTAATACATCATTTTTCACACATTTCTACACGTTCATGAGTGCTATATTTGTACCCTTCCGTCAGTTCTTTACTGATTCTCTGTATATATTTTATGGTTAGTGCAACATCTTAACTTTAGAAGCTTACTTGTGAAAATGGCGCCTCACCAGCGTGCGTAGCGGTCATGTAAGCTGAATTTCTGCTGGTTTATAATTGGAGCTTTAAAGTGACCCAATTCTGTAGGCTTGCAACTTCCTTTAGCTAGCTTAGTGGGGATGCATGGTATCGGCTGATGCCTCGGTCATATAGGCTCAGAGCGACTGCCGTTATGTCTTTTTCCCCTTACTGCGCAGTTAGAGATTTTGCGTCTAGTCAGACAGGCCCCACTTTTCTAGAGGTCCGGTATGCTACTTTCCAATGCCTACGAGTCCATATAATCAGTGCATTATGGTTTGAGTGCTCTCCCCTGTCCTCCGGAATTTTTAGATTATAGAAGAAGCACCTTTCTATTTGCGATATGGAAAAACAGCTACGGAGCTATCCTACCAAGCAGCCATGTTCCTGCATGGCCAAGCTCCGCCCACGGAATTGATGTTTATTTTTAATATATTTTTTTTTATTGCTGACGTCACTGTTCTGAGCATGTTATAATATTGCAACCACACTGTAATAAACATGTTATTAATATAGAGTAAGCCCTAGACTGAGGCCTTTTTCAGTGAAAGTGAAATCTATCCAACACCTATATATATATATATATAAACCTTTGAGCCCTTCTCTGAAAAACACCTTGTCATATACCATATCACTTAAAACAGTTTTTATATGTTTATTTAATTAATAAAAATATATTTTACATTTAATATGAATATATATATATATATATATATACGTATAATACTTTATTTTAATATATTTTACATATATTTAGTTTTATTCTAGCCCTAACACTTTACTTCAAACCTCAAGTCGCAGTAACTTTTTTAGCTCTGTGATGTGTTACACAAAGCACATAACTCACAACTTGTTATATGATCGCTAACCATTCTCTGGTCAGTCTGTTTTACCATGGACATTGTACCCACACAGTGGCAACAGCAAAATAATGTCTGTTATTCCTAGTGAACTAATAGCGAGGGCATCTCCTAATGCTTTTTTATGTAGAGAGACTTATTGGATTTCCACATTGTGTACATTATATCCAGAGGGTCTCAATGAGAACTTAGATATCGCTGCCTTTTATTGATGGTTTTTATATTGATGACTTTATTTGTGTATATTTTATAGTTTGTGAATGTGTGACTTATATGTTTGTTCTATTTGTCTTTTTAAGGATGACCATGAGTATGTTGGATATTAAACTGTGGCCACTTTGTAGATAATATTATTATATTGAATACTGTTATATTGAATTATAAATGGAATGGGTCCTAATCATATATTCTATTTATCAAAGCGTCAACTATGTTGCATTAGTTTGCGTCAAAACGCTCGCCTAACTTCGCCAAACATTGCGGCCGCGGATCTGAATACAATCTCCATATTTATAAAAAAAGCCATCAAAAACACGCGGGGCGATGAGCATTGGACTGTTGTTAACTATCAGTCATCGATGACGCTGTTATTTGGGTTTTTCCCAACTTTATTTATACCAACTAAACTGCTACAAAGTACACTAACACCCATAAATTACCTATTAACCCTTAAACCGCCGCCCTCCCGCATCGCCGCCACTATAATAAACCTATTAACCCCTAATCTGCCGCTCCCAACATCGCCGCCACTAATATAAATATTAACCCCTATTCTGCCGCTTCCCAACACCGCCGCCACTAAATAAACTTATTAACCCCTAAACCTCTGGCCTCCCACATCACCACCACTAACTAAACTTATTAACCCCTAAACCGTCAGCCCCCCACATCGGCAAAAACTAAATTAAGCTATTAACCCCTAAACCTAACAACCCCTTAACTTTAAATTAAAATTACAAGATCCTTATCTTAATATAAATTAAAACTTACCTGTAGAATTAAAATAAACTAATTTTAAACTATAAATTAACCTACCCTAACTATTATACTAAAATTAAATTAAACTACCAATTAAATAAACTAAATTAAATATTAAAAAAACTAACACTACTAAAATTATTTAAATATACAATTAAACATTATTACAAAGTACTAAATTACAAATAAAAACAAGCGCGAAGTTACAAAAAAATAACAAACACTAAATTACGAAAAATAACAAAATGAAATTATCCAAAATAAAAAAAATTATTTTTGGTTGATGCTTTGATAAATATGCCATATAGTGTACACTATTTTCTATTAATGGCCATATATTTATTATGGGGTAATGATTTTGTCTATTATCAGCACCTATAGGATTAGGCTGGATGTCCTTTTTTTCTTTAGGTATTGGGTTTGCCAGTATATTAGATTATGTATTGATTTGGGAGCACTGCATTTATTAAATATATGTGTGAGACGTGATCACAATTGACATCTTAAGTCTTTTACTTTAATGTTTTATTTCCAAAATTCTCCTCAGTCAACTAGTGCACTTTATTTATTTATTCATTAGGGATTTTAGGAGGGTAAGGATGTCATTAGGTATCTTCTTCTATTTAGTTATCATCAATAGTGATTTAGGATTATGTTAGGTTTTGTTTTAGCTAGGTTTTTAAGTTTTCTGTCACATATATAAAGGTAGTATTATGTTTCATAATCACGTGTTGGTGAAGTCACAATGATTGACTCCCCTTTCTCGTTCATTTATTTTATACTATTGGTCACGTGGTTGTTGATACTAACGGGTATGTTTGGTTCTTCTATAGTCTTTGTGGTCCCTTATCCAATAGGGAGCATTAGTTTATCATGTGTTGGCGACGTAATTATTATTGACACCCCTACCCATTCACTTATTTTTACCACTTGTCATGTTTACATGATGTCATTGGTCATGATGGGATCAGTCGAGGTATTTAGTCGATGTCCACATTTATAGTGGACGGGTAGAGGTGAGGACTTTGGAAGTTAGTAATAGTATTATAATTATCATTATCTTTGGTACTTTATCTTGCTTTTATTTTATGGATGGTGGCAATCTGCTTTTCTAGGGGCAATACATTGATGCTCTGGGTTGACACATCGTCCATTGGGCGGTCCTCTTCTATCTTCATCCCGGTGGCGGTGGTCCATCGTTAGCCATCTTCTGCTGCCGCTCAGCTAGGGAAGTCATCATCCATCTTCCACACAATGCCTCTTCCTATCTTCTTTTCTTGTCATCCTCGGATCTTCCGTCCCCAACGACCTCTTCATGTAGTCACCCGCCGCATACTGAAGTGTGAATGCTATGCACTAATATTGCAATGCTATTGGCTGATTTGCAAATAGAAATTCAAATCAGCCAATTGGCTGATTTGAATTTAGATTTGAAAATCAGACAATAAAAATTCAAGGGTACCCCTATATAATGGGAAACCTTGCATTCAAACTTAAGTGTGCGGCGGGTTACCGTATGAAAAGGACGTTGGGACGGAAGATCAGAAGATGACAAGAAAAGAAGATAAGAAGACACATTGGGTGGAAGATGCATGAAGACTTTCCCAGCGGAGACCACCCCCGGGATGAAGATAGAAGAGAACTACTGCCTCCATGAAGATTGGACAACGCCACCTCCATGAAGATGGGCCCCTGCCGCTGCCAGGATATATATAAGCCTTGCCATGAAGAGGATCACAGCAGTTAGCAATCACATAGGAGCCAGATTCAAGTTTGGTGAGTACCATCTGTGGGGTTTAGTGGTAGGCTTTTTTTGGGTGGGTGTTTTTTTTTTTTATAGAACAGGGTTTGGTTTTTCCCCCAAAAAACAGTTGTAATCACTTTAGGGTAATGTCCTTTTCAGGGCAATCTTTTGTAGGATAGTTTTTTTTTTTTAGAAAAGGGATTTTTTTAAGATTAGGTTTTATTATATAGCAAAAGAGCTGTAATCCATTTTGGGCAATACCCTACCAAATGCCATTAGCAGGGCAATTTTTAAAGTAGTATTTTTACATAGGCTTTTTTTTGGGAGGTGAGGGATAATTTTATTGTAGAATGTGGTGTATATTTTTGACAAAAAGAGCTAAATTACTTTAGGGCATTGCCCTACAAAAGGGGGGCTCACCAGACACCATTTTATAATGAGGTATTGGTGATTTAGTTTTTTAGTGCATTTTTTAGTGTGGCCACAGGTATTATACAACATTCCTAGGTATATACCTTTTTCATTAATTCACACTTGCTAATTAACAATTTTTGAATCAAGGATTTATTTGATTCTTTATGGGCTTATTGGTTCCTGAATCACGAGGATACTAGTCAGCTGGGAGGCTATAAAGTCTCAGTCTATGCTGATTGCACCTGGAGATGCCTTGATATACTTATATCTTATGTGACTGTACTTGGCCATGTGGTTTTGCTGTGTCTTTTAATACAGAGCTTTCATTGAGACATCATTTTGCTATTGGATCCTGATGACTTCTGTATCCTACATTATATCCTGTATTGCTGGTTGACAGTCAGCTGGATGACTATGAGGCTCCAGCGTGCTTGCCCAACACCTTGTGGAGTATTCTATATGTGACTGTGCTAGGCCATTTGGCGCCCTTGTGTTATCTCTTCTAGACCGCTAGCAGGGGGTGTCAATCAGCCTGATTGTATGAGATCGGGCGGATTGATGTCCGCATGCCTCAGAGCAGGTGGACCAGTTAAGTAGCAGCGGTAAATCCGGCTTGGCGCCCGGCCGTGCGGTAAATCCGGCTTGGCGCTCATGGGAGCCAGATTTACCGCACGGCTATTGGCTAAGAGGTGAAAACGTCACCTCTTAGCCAAAAAATTTTTTAGCCGTGCTCTGCTATAAGAGCTAAGAGCGGCGATCGATTGAATCAAATAAAGGAGCCTTCTACATCAAGTATCTTATACTTCATGAATGAAAGTGCCCTTTATTTGTTTCAATAGTAAATCTTAGCGTTTGTAAAACGCTAAGATTTACTTTCACTTTAATCTCTCCCTCATCTTACGTGTCGTTTCCCCTATGTAAATTTTAGAACATGGACATTTTATCATGTATACTACAAATACTGAGTTACAGGTATAATGGGATTTTAATTTAAATTTATGTCCGCTTCTTGGGTGAACAAATTCTCTTCCCTTAATGACTGAATGGCAATTACTACAATTTAAATATGGGAAACATCCTGAATTTTTTTCAGTGATATACCTAGTTTTATTACTACATTTAGAACCCATGTCAGACTGAACCAAAACATCACTAAGATTCCTAGCTCTCTTGTGTGCCATTATAGGAGTTTTCTGTAATATATCTATATTTTTATTACAAGTTTAAATTATGTGCCAATGTTTCCTTATGATGTGGGATATTTTTTCACTATGATCATTAAATTGTGATACAAAAATTAATCTCCCATCATCCACCTTTTTCTCTTTACTCACAAATTGCTCAGTTTTTATTTTATGGGTTTCTCTCTCAACTAGCTCCAGGAATTTCTCACCCATTTCTTTAAGTCTTATATCTTTCAAAGACTTTTCACTGACAATTCTATTGACCGTCATTAGCTGATTTCTTGGAAGAGAATTTTTTCAATCTTTGGTTATGGAAACTGTCATATCGGTGAAGGGTATTACGATCTGTATCTTTATGATGTAGATCAAATTTTAATTCAGTACCTTTCTTATATATGACAGTGTCCAAAAATACCATTTATTCCTCACTGGCTACCAAAGTGAACTCCAAGCCATTAACTTCCTGATTAAGCTCATTTACAAATTGTCTCAATGTGTCTAAGTTGCCCCACCATATGCCAAACACGTCATCGATGAAACGCCACCATGTGGCTCCATACTGTAAAAACAGGTGATTACTATATACACAATCGCATTTGTCCTCGAAATGATTCATGTAAAGGTTGGCATATGATGGGGCAACGATAGACCTCATGGCAGTCCCCTTCTTTTGTATATACTATGTATCTCTAAAGAGAAAATAGTTGTAATACAATACACTTCTCAATAATTCCTCAAAAAAATATATTTGTGCAACATTATATTGTGTACTACTGGATAGTAAATGGGTGATCACCCCTATTCCACTTTCATGTTTTATCAATGTATAAAGACTTTTAACGTCTAAACTAAACAAAATATATTTAGTGTTCTCAAATGATAGTGTAGATAATTTTTATATAAAATTCTGTGTCTTTAATAAAGGATGTAATTTAATCAACATAAGGTTGTAATACCCTATATAGAAACTTAGCTATATTAGTAAATATCGACTCTACATTGGACACAATAGGGCGCACTGGGATTGCTGGTCTCACTTTGGATTGTTTCTGCAGTATTTTTTATGTCAGTGGCACAGTAGAGAGCTAATTTATCACACGTCCGTAAACAGGCAAATTCGCCTGTTTACAGGCACCATAAATAACAAGTCTTACAAGTGACTGGTTATTGCTACCGCCCCAAGTGCTTCCAAAATAAAGAATATTCATTTTTATTTAGTTATGAGGGGTTAAAGTTGGCAGGTGCAGGGTGTTAGAAAAAAAATGGTACTGAAAAGTGCATTTACATTGCAGACTTTGGGAACTGCGTGTTCCCTGTAAATATATATATATAAATATACTTATATGCATATATATTTATGTGTTT
Source organism: Bombina bombina (assembly GCF_027579735.1). Classification (NCBI taxonomy): domain Eukaryota; kingdom Metazoa; phylum Chordata; class Amphibia; order Anura; family Bombinatoridae; genus Bombina; species Bombina bombina. Next base: position 481,236,837 of record NC_069502.1, on the reverse strand, counting down.
ATATGTGTATATACAAATATAACGCATAAATATACTGTATATGTATAAATTCATATACTGTACATATATATTTACAATCTGCTGCCCATCGCTGCGCGACTTATACCCTCATGCTGTGTCTCACTCATTCAATGCAAATGAGGCGTCGCATTCGCATTGCACCTAACTTGTAATACCAGCGCACATTTGCGAGCGCTGGTATTACTAAGTGGAGTACAAATAACGATTTTACAGTAGCAATATTTTGCGCTCCACTCATAATCTAGCCCTTTATGTACTACATATAGCCTCTGTATTATTTGGTATGCAATTTTGCTTGCATTGTTATGGTTATGAAGCGTATTGTCAAAAAGTAGTATGTTTTATGGATTTCAAGTGGTTTGATTTGCAACTTGAAAGGTTAAAAGCAAATTGTTTTTTCACATGTTTACTAATTGAATAGAGATCTCTGTGTGCAGCTAAGCTAAACAAACATATGCAATATGATATAGTAATTTACAGGGCATTTCATACAGCCTAACCCAGCAAAGTTACTACCTGACCTCAGGGGAATTCCCATTTTACTAAAATAAATTGGAAACAAAGTATTACCTGGCAGGAATAACCCAGGGCAATTCATATGTCACAACACAATCATTCACAATCATAGAATAGTACCATGATAATCATTGTCTTATATTGTGCTGTGTATCAACAGCTGGAGAAGTTTAGTTCTTCATACCCTCATGTCAGATTTAGTTTTCTGCCTTGGGCATTGCTTTCATGTTTGGCATATTATCAATTACTTCCCTGTGGTTCCCTGTGTTTGTCCTGAGTGCCGACTGCCCAGCATAATTAGGAGTTAACCACTTCAGTGGTGAGTACGGCACAGTCTTGAATTTTGTTTTCAGTCTCATGTCAATATTTTACAGTTTTCTTTTCTAAAGTAAAATACATATGAGATGCAACAACTCGTATCAGGCTCCTCAGAAATCCCTCTCTCACGTGTCCATGGAGCTCATCTGATTCTTCTCCATCCCTTTTTTTTATTGAGGTTATTAGCATTTACATCCATAAACAAAAGTACAGTAAAAGATACAAATAGTATATAATAGTTTGTTGCACTATTACAGAAATATACTCACAACCATATCATAAAAAGGTATGTTCTGAGTATCTAATCTTTTATAGCATCAGGGCAATTAGAGTGCATATGTATAAGGAACCTCATTTAAGAAATATGAGTGTAATTTCCCCCTAGAACAAATGGGACACTCATGGACCCTGAAAAATCCAAACACTGTGAAGGAGGGGTTAAGTAATGTAAATGGTCACTTTTGGACCTCTGATATGGATTAAAGGGGACATTGGGGGTTTAGTTAAATTTTGGTAAAGCCACTCCTGTTACCTTATAATATCATTTGAGGCTTCAGGCTGTACTACTTTAATAACTAGTATTGTAGATATTAGCTCCTCTATTCAAATATTCTACCTTGCAAAAATTCTAAGCAGTTGACTTTACCCTATATGACAAATTGGAAAGCATAGATGCTGCAGATTTCTATCTTGGCGCATAGATCGAATCTTAATAAAATCTAAAAGTATATAAAGTGAGTCATAGACTAGAGTATTAGCCCATCATGTAGTTGTAAGACTCAGGGTAGTAGTAAAACCAGTGATATGTAAAAATATGTGAATCACATATAGTAAGCCTCTGAGAGATCATCATGATTAAACATAGTAATAGGGACTACAAAGAATATTAGGTACAGAGTTTCAAACCTAGAACACAAAATACAAACATTATAGACAGGATGTTTAAGGATAAATATAGGTCGTAGTGGGACCCTTAGAAAAAGGCTTATAATGTTAAGTGCTGTGACCCCATAGATAGCTACAATAATAAGCACTAGCATACGGTATGTCAATATAAACCTTATATATGGTATTTCCTCACCTGATTTGCTTAGTCGAAGTTCAATAGTGCGTCATGTCTGGGGTATATGGTCTAATGTATTCCTAAATGTAGGGGAGTTGTGGGTTATGAAATATCTACGTATATAGAAAGCTCATAAAAACTTTGGACTGCACCGTAAGTTTAAAATAGAGGTCCTTGCCCCAGGCCGCTGGCAGAGGTACCTCAGAAGCTCTCATGAGATGCTATCTAAAACTCAGCTACATAGGGAGCTACTCATGACTGACTATTAAGTATATGTACCTGGTGAAAACATACCTTGTTGTACTGACATATGCATTTTAACTTTCATATTATAACAGCATAGAGACTCACAGTAGTTGCACCACAACCTCCCAACATATTAATCCACCCCATTATGTAAGACATTACCATTGAATAGACTGGTTTTAGACAGTAAAGTGTACATAACTTAGAACATCAACACAGACTCTTTATAGAATCATGGATATAACAAGAGTCCAGCTGCCTCCAACTGCAAAATAAGGTAGTTTGCTTGTTAGTGTCTGAATAAAAAAAAACAGTTAATGCTTTTTAACGGCTCCATATTATATAATCACAGAGCAACAGGATATCCACTTTGTAATTGTCCCATTTAAAGCAGACAGGGAAAAGAGCAAATAGTCATATGATGCAGCCTCAGAATAGGACCCCAGGCATCAGAATTTCTAGCCATCATCAATAAAGAGGTGCTACAGATATGCAGGTTAATAGGGAGCCATATTAGACTAAACCCACTAAGAACAAGGATGTAAACACAAATTCCCATTTTTGGTCTTTGAAGGGGCCCACTAGAGCGCATATCACTCTCCTGTGTCTCCGGTGCTTCAAACTCAGAGATCTTGGGGTTGCAGAACTGCTTGATGTTATAAAAGGAAGCCCAACTCTGCTTCTCTGCCACACCCATGTCTGCCACACTGGTTTCACTTATGGGAACACACATCTCCGATACTCCCATCACAGCTGTTCGATTATTTCCCAGATCGGGTCTAAGAGAATAGAGTTCCACCATACAGGTCAAGTTCTCTATTGCCTTGTGAACCTCTGATGGAGGCTCAATGGTGAGTAGTGCTTTTCCAGGATCAGGATTTGTTGAGGCCTGCGCTATGGCCAAGGAGACAGTCCCCCAGCTTGCCGCCCAGCGATCTAGGCGACGCTCGTTATCTCCTGGAGCACAATACGCGGACAATACTCTGAGGTCGCACATTAAAGAGTATTTTGAATAATTTTTTCTCTAGTTCCCTAACCTAAAGTGTTCTTGTAGGAGTTGGTTCATCCTCGCTCCCTATCTGGTCAATGCCTCTATTTAGGTCAGTGAGTTGGGTAAAGATATAATGGCAAAACAGTCCCTTAGAGTAGTACTTTGATACAGTAAACGATTCCCCTTTGTAGATAATATTTATGCAGCACTTTTCACTGCTGATAACTTAGAATCCACTGAATCCTGGGGGGGGGGGGGGATTGTGCGGCAGCCCGGGTAGGCAGAATCACAGCACAGGTTCTCATTCATGCGGTCAGCCTCCACGCTGCTTAGCTGAGGAACATAGGAAAGTCTATCTTCGCAGTATGTACCCAAAAACTCTTCTGGGGTTTCTCAGGGCACCTCACCCATAAACTCTGCTATAACAAAACAATTTTAAATAGGAAATAACCCCTTAAAGTCCAGATAGAGTCAGGAGCTTCTCACAAACATGACCGTCCACAAAATCTGTAGGCTCCGCCCCCCTTCTTCATTTCTTTTGCTTGCTGCTTCTCGCAAACTCTCTTTGTTCACCAATTTCGCTCTCCTTTTCTTTCTCCCATATGTTACTCTTCTTTTTCTCCCTTTAACAATCTTTTTCCTTTCTAACTCTCTACCCCACTGTGCTTTTCTCTCTAGCTCACTCTCTCTATCCTCCTCTCCCTCTCTTTCCTTTTTAACTCCAATTTAGGTTTATGTAAATGCAGGGTCAGTTTTCAGCTTAGATTACAAGTAGCGCACTACTGATAACACATGGTGCAATGCTTTAAACAATGTACTAATGTGTTTAGTTTCAATAACATGTTTGGTACAGTGTGACCGCAGTATTCAAACTAAATCAGTTTAGTACAATATAAACTGATATTAAAGTTGTGAGATTATAGCAGCTGAATAAATATAACATTAAAAAGAGATCTGTTTTAAAAACATGTTTTACCCAGTGTAATGTTTCCAAAAATGCACTATTGTGAAATGAAAAATCTGTGGCTACATTTGATCATCAAGCCCTAAGTGTTATCACTTGCTATTGTGCGTTAAAAAACATGAGCAGAATTGGATCTCTCTCTCTCCTCTCTCTCTCTCTCTCTCTCTCTCTCTTTGACACAGACACACACACAGACACTGGGACAGACACGCACAAACACAGACACTCACACACGCAATCACACAGACAGATGACAATATTCACATTTTGTATCTGGTAAAAAATAAAATCAGGAAGCATGATCAGATCCCTGGCCGAGAATATCTTACCATGGAGTCGTTGTGCCACTGATTCATGTGCTGTATACCTTGGGGGGAAAAGAGAGGAGGAAGTGGGAAAGAAGAAAGAGAGAAGGGGAAATGAGAGTGGAGATAAGGGGCAAGAAGACAAACAGAGAGAACAGAGAAAAAGAAGGTAGAGAGATAGTGGAGAGTTTGGAGAGAAAGAATTGGAAGTGTGGGACAGACAGAAGTGGAGAGGCAAAGAGAAAACAGAGGTGGGGGGGGAAGGAGAAATTGGAGAGAGGTGAGACAGTGCATAGAAAGTGGTGAGAGATACATAAAAGTGAGAACAACTTTACTGGATTTTGAATTACAATAAATAGAGTACAGGCCGGGTACACAAAGAAAAGAAAAACGGTACACAAATGGCAATCCCCAGTTCAGTTGAGTGTACTGGCAGAGAGGGCACAGGACAGATAATGCCAGGCTGCAGGGTAGCTGGGAGGAGGTCAGCTTTAGGTTACTGTCAGGTCACCTGGGCCCCTCCATGTCAGCACACATGGTGCTCACTATCCAGCGGTGACAGCAGCTTCCTTTCCAGTTCCTCCAAGGCTGTTATTCTGCACATAATGGTACAGACAGCGTCATTGTACTGCTCCTCCCACCTACTCCTCTCCTACTGCTCTCAACAGAAGCCTGTGCAGCACAGCGTACATGCATGTCCCAAATATTGTGGGATGAATGGTCACAATACTTTATGAGAAGAAAAAATGCATTAACATACTTTAAGATATTATCATTAATATAATCAATCCCCCCGAAAAGCCTGTGAAATGCCAAATTCTTATAATTTTCCTGTGGTTGCCCAATCCAAGTGTGAGAAAAGTTAATATTGCAAATGCATAAGTATGGCAGCTTAACTAATTTAAACTGTGGTGCTTGTACTGCACTGAAATGGCACAGAAAAGGAAGTAAAAAAACAGCCATGATGAACAGAAAGATTTCAATCTCCTAACATTAATGGATTGGAATGAGGACCAATGTTTTTAGCTAATTAAAAGTAAAATTATAGTTCAAATGACACTTTTGGGTTATGGAACTTGTACACAAATCAAATATGATCATCTATTTGTGATTGAAATAACGTGTTGGGAGGTTTAAACATGTTAATTACACAATTAATTAAAATGAAATAATTAATTGCACACATAATTAATGGTGTCCCTTATGTGGAAATCGCCATTTTCAAACATATTAAGCAGTAATCATCAATATTAAATAAACTGTCATGCCTAACTTTAGTATCAGTGGTATGTATTTTACTTCCTTAACAGTTAATTTTGGTACCATTTATTTTACTCCTTACTATATATCAACTCCAGAAGTCTTGTACTGCACGTTGAGTGTTTTATAAACTGATTTGTCAGTTCCATTCACCAAGTGTTTGTCTAAAAGACTGGAATCCAGGAAAAATAACTAATGCTTTGATTTTGGAAAATATTTTAAGAAAAATAAAAAAAAATATGTTCTTGGCACATTTGCTCCAAGTTGTTCGGGTTGGCTAATCATTTGAGGACTGTAATTGCCAAATAATCCTGCAGAACCACAATGGAATTAAGATCCAAATTTGAGTCAAACAGCTATTTAAATTTTGATCAGAAAATACTATCCTGGTTTCTGAAGCCTAAAAATACTTGTTTTCCACATAACTGATGAGATAATCTTGTGCTTTCTGGGAATCTACAGATAGGGACCGATTTATCAAGCTCGATATGGAGCTTGATGCCCCTGTTTCCGCACGAGCCTTCAGGCTCGCTGGAAACAGAAGTCATGAAGCAGCGGTCCATAACTTGTCCGCTTGCTCTGAGGCCGTGGACAGAAATCAACCCGATCGAATACGAATTGACACCCCCTGCTAGCAGCCGATTGGCCACAAATCTGCAGGGGGCGGTTTGCACCAGCAGTTCACAAGAACTGCTGGTACAATGATAAATATTGACAGCGTATGCTGTCGGCATTTATTGATGTGCAGCGGACATGATACCCTACATTGTATCATGTCCTCTCGCATTTACATAAATAGGCCCTATAGAATTTAGGTAGTAATTTTTGGAGTAATGAGGTCCTGCTTGCCATAGTTCCAAACATGACTTTATGCAGAGGCTATGATACTGGTGTACCATCACTTCAGGTAATGAAGTTTGTAGCTTTTTTTAAAGTGATTGTTAATCTTTCCATGATTTTCTCACTAGTCACTTGTCTCATTATTATTTTCTGAGGGACAGCCGTATTCTTGCCAGTGCCCAGATGGTATAATGCAGCTTGAATGTGCTAAGTATGTGCTAGTGGGACATATATTTTTTCAATTAAAAATCTAAATTGTTAAATGCATGTCTGTACATATATGTATTTCAACTACTTTATCTCTAAATTCTGTCAAATTTGATTTCCTTCATATTCACTGCTAGACCAATGAATCTTCCGCAGTTGGATTCTTAATCTAAGAAATGTGACATCTTTAAAAATGGCCAAAAACAAAAACAGGCTGCAGAATTCATATTAAAAAATAATTGTCTTTATTCCAACCTTGTACTGAATTGCTATGAGAAGCAACCAATGAACTTGACAACTCAGCAGAGACAAACAGCTGATGTGTTTCAGCAACAAGTCGTAGTCATAGCTGAAGAAAAAAAATATGGAGATTCTGTCCTAGTCAGGTCAGTTTCTTTCATTTGTATAAACTTAGAACTGCTACAGCACATGGACTGAATTCAAATACAAGCAACATAGTTAAGTTTTATTTTATTAAAAAATATTTTCCAACATTAAACAAATTTGCCTGTTTGCAGAAGCGCGATAATTAACCAGCCAATGCAAGTGGCTGGTTATTGCTAGCACGAGCTAGGGGTAGCAATTTTTGCCCCAAAAATAAACCAGAGATTAATTTTTATAAAAGGGCCCCAAATGCCCTCAAAATAGAGGGCATTTTATTTTTTTATTTAAAAAAATTTAGTTGTGTTTTCCCATAGACCACAATGTAAATATATATATAAATACTGTATATGCTTATATACATATATATTTATATATGAATGTGTGTATATACACATATTAACACACAAATATATATTCATATACATATATATTTAAAAACGCTGCCTATCGCTGTGCTACTTACTTATGGAAGCATGCTCTCATGAACGCAATACTTCTTAGCAATGTAAACGCAAGCTCACGTTCACATTGCGATTTACTTGCAATACCAGCGCAGGTATTACAAAGTGGAGCTCTAATATCGCTTCCACACAAGCGATATTTAGCACTCCACTTGTAATCTAGCGCATAGAGTTTTAATGTTTTTTTAAAAACCAACAACAAATAGAACAATATTTTACTGTACCATTTTGTTTCTGTGAAGTAAAAAGGGGGGACTATTGCACCAGTTTTGCTTTCCATACATTATTGGACATACTCTGCATGTCTATATAGGTTCAGTTAGAGTAATGTTTATCAAAGTCATCATTAGCAGCAAGTAATCAAAAGATTTAAAACTAGTCAAATTAGCAGTAACATTAGATGCTGCATAGAGTAACAGTAGCAGATGTGGAAGAGACACTTGTATCATTATAGAGAAAGCTTACTCAAGTTTGTTATTATACTTAAATTATTAAAGGGATATAAAACCCAAAGAATATCTTTCGTGATTAAAGGGACACTGAATAAAAAATGTTTCTTTTTTGATTCAGATAGAACATGAAATTTTAAGCAACTTTCTAATTTACTCCTATTATCAATTTTTCTTCGTTCTCTTGCTATCTTTGTTTAAAAGCAGGAATGTAAATCTTAGTAGCCAGCCCATTTTAGGTTCAGCACCATGAATGGCGCTTGCTTATTGGAGGCTTACATTTACCCACCAATAAGCAAGCATAACCCAAGTTCTCAACCAAAAATGGGCTGGCTCCTATGCATCACATTCCTGCTTTTTAAATAAAGATAGCAAGAGAATGAAAAAATTGATAATAGGAGTAAATTAGAAAGTTGCTTAAAATTGCATGCTCTGTCTGAATCATGAAAGAAAAAAAATTGGGTTTAGTGTCCCTTTAAGACACAGCATACAATTTTTTTTTAAAAATGCTTCCGGTTCCCTTTTCTTACCAAATTTGCTTTGTTCCCATATTATTCTTTGCTGAAGAGATACCTACGTAGGTGTCTGGAGCACCTCATGGCAGGAAATAGTGCTGTCATGAAAAAATATAAAGCCCAGACCTGTGCACCAAATGACAGCTAAATCTTGTCTGCAAAAATCCTTGCATATAATAGGGTATGAGTCAGAGCAGGCCTAACAATAAAACAAATAATGAGCAGGAAACAGTCACTGGACTCCTACCTTGGTACCAATAGCAATTAATACCCAGCAATGTACAGCCGACGTCTTACCGCTTAGAAAGCCAGCTCCAAACCGAACATCTGAGGGCATATGCGCTCTTTTGCTGGTCTGTTTGTGCTTACACTGCACTCGGGCGCCTGTTTCCTCAACAGAGTCCTCTTCGGTCTGATGCCATGAAAATGATTATGTTGTACAAAGCACTGACCTTGTGAATAGGTTATTAGAAAGAGGTTACAAGAAAGAGATTGACATCAAAGTTAGAGAAGAAGTGAACAAGATGGATAGGGCTGATCTCAAACAAGATGAGCACAAAACAACAGGAAAGAATAAAGGAAGATTTTATGATAATAGTAGGGTAACTTTTGTCACACAGTATTCTTCGAAGTATAATGACATCTGTAAAATCATCCGCAAACAGTTTCTAATGTTACTGGCGGATGATAAATTACAACACATAGCAAGAAAGGGTTGTTAATTTTCTTATAAAAGTGAGGTCACATTAGGCAATATTTTGTCACCTAGTGATCTTAAAACAGACAAATCTCCCAGCTCATGGTTAGATTCTAAAGGGATGTATAGCTGCAGAAACTCCAATTGTATGCACTGTAGTTTTATTAACAGGAGTTACACTTGTCAAATGTGACTGGTAAGAAGTATCAGGTACAAGCATGTGTTAATTGCAGATCCATGAATCTAATTTATTTGATATGGTGCACTTGTTGTGATAAGCAGTAGGTGGGGTGTACCTCTCGTGAGGTCTGTGAAAGCATCAGGGAGCACCTTTCAGATATAAGGAGATCAGATAAATGTTCAAAATTGGCAAAACATTTTATTAGGGAACATCAGAATATAACTTCCACATTAAAAAGAATGGTGATTGAAAAAATCAGACAACCTAAACAAGGAGGTGACTTAGAAAAATTATTATATAAAAGGGAGACTTTTTGGATTTTCACTCTCAGTACACGTGTACCTAAAGGCCTATGATGTAATACATTTTTGAGAATATACATATTGCAAGGACAGATATGAAGTTACAGAAACAAAAATACAAATACATAAATAATTATTAATTATGAAAGATACCTCAGTAGGTTTATAAGAACATGTATTAGAATTAGACATGTGCAGCCGCGAAAAATTTGGTTCGGTTTGGTTCGGATCGATTCGGACCGATTCGAATTTCGGTTCGGATCGATTCGATTTCGGAAGAAATCGAATGAATTTGTTTCGGATTCATTCGGATTCTTTCGGATTCGAAAAAAATCAGTTCACATTCGTTTTGGTTCGATTCAGTTCGAATCGATTCGGATTTTTGGAAATTCGGTCGCTGTAAAGTGGGATGTGCTGTGTATTACACTAGTATACTAGTGTAATACACAGCCATCCGAATCCATCCGAATCTACCGAATAAATTCAAATCGATTGGGATTTATTCGGTAGATTCGGAACTACAGCAATTCGGAAATCGATCCGAATCTCCAAATTCGAACAAATTCGTCCGAATTTCGATTCGGGCCGAACCGAATCGCACATGTCTAATTAGAATTAAAACGTTAAATAACTGAAGACTGTATAGTGGAAAAGTATAGCAATCGATAAGGAGCCTAATAGATAGATATTACATAAATACATTTAGCAAAGGAATAGTGAACTAGTCCTCCTTAAGCTGAGTAACCACAGTCACGTGTATTGTAATGAACCATGTGTGTGGTTTTATCCGTGCTACATCTATGATTAAGGCACTTACCTGAAACATGTAAGATAGATCCATTTTCCGTTTATGTCTTTTAAAAAGTTGTGACTAATAAACATTGTGGTTTATTTTTATTTTTTGGAGAAGTGCCGGCTTACGTTTCATATGATCGTTTAGGAAATAGTGCTGCCATCTAGTGCTCTTCCAAATGGATAACATTCTTGCAAAACGGCTGCCATATAGTGCTTCAGAAATAAGCCGGCTCCTAACAATCACATGAAAGTTTGGGTTAAACAAACTGTACATAGGGCTAGATTACAAGTGTGGTGCAAAGAATTTGCGCTAGCAGGCCACAATCGTGATTTCACGATCCATTTTTCTCCTGTTTATATTACAAGTCAGTAGAAATCGTGATTGCGCTAGCTACCGCAATATAAGAGCTCTGGTAAACTGTTTTACAAAAATAAAAAATTTCACAAAACACAACAAAAATACATTATAAAGTACACTTACACTCATAAACTACAATATTAACCACCAAACCACCATCCACTCACATCACAAACATTAAATAAAACTAAAAAACCCTAAACCGCCATCCCCCCACATTGCAAACACTAAATAAAACTATTAACACCTAAACCGCCATCCCCCCACAACGCAACCTAACTAAATAAACTATTAACCCCTAAACTGCTATCTCCCACAACACAAACTAACTAAACTATTAACCCCTAATCCGCCATCCCCCACATCGCCAACCCTAAATAAGTTTTTATTTATTTTAAGGTAGTTAGAATATTTTTTTAGTTAATTTATTGGTATTTAAATTGTGGTTAAGTTAGGGGTGTTAGGTTAGGGGGTTTAGATGTTAATTACTTTGCGTTGTGGGTGGATGGCGGATTAGGGGTTAATAGTTTTTTTAGTTAGTTTGCGTTGTGGGGGATGGTGATTTAGGGGTTAATAGTTTATTTATTTAGCGTTGTGGGGGGATGGCGGTTTAGGGGTTAATAGTTGTATTTAGGGTTGGCAATGTGGGATAATGGCTGATTAGGGGTTATTAGGCTAGGGGCTTATGGTAGGACGTTAGTTTTTTTTAAAATTGTTTTGTCGTTTTTCATGAGTAGGGTTTTTTTTCTCCATTGATTTCTATAGGGGAATACATGCACGCGCACTCAGACACGAAAACTCTGCTAGTGAATGATGTTTAGGATTCTTGGGCTACAGCTAGCGAAAAATCAAGATTAATATGAGTGGAACCTGAGAAGCCCAAAAAGCATAACGCTAGCGGTGTTTTCACTAGCGCAACATTTAGATATTCATCAGAAATACTATAAAATCAAGTTGTTGCCTATATTTTTTTTGCTTTCTACAACAGTGTTGGGTTTTTAAAAACAAATATTGGGCTAGATTACGAGGGGTGTGCTAACTATTGCGTGTGAACAACTGAAATAGTGCATGTATTATGAGCTTAAAGCAAACGCGTTTGCTTGAGCACAATTTAATTTAATGCGCGTCAGGTTAGTGCATTATATTTAAAAATGATTTAACATACTGTAATATATATATATTATTTAAAATATTTTATGGTATATTTAATCATTTTTAATAATTTTTATTATTTTTTTTAAATATTTTTTTTTTAATATTTCAATAATGCACCACTTTCCTACAGCGCTGGTATTACAGGTTTTGATAAACCCAGCGTTAACAGGCAAGAAGTGAGAGTAGAGCAAAATTGAGCTCCATACCGCACTCCAATACCAGCGCTGCTGAAAGCCGTGGTGAGCTGGTTTTACGTGCTCGTGCACGGTTTCCCCATTGACATCAATGTGTAGAGCCGGGTGAAAAAAAGTCTAACACCTGCAAAAAAGCAGCATAAAGCTCCGTAACGCAGCCCCATTGATTCCTATGGGGAAACGAATTTTATGTTTACACATAACACCCTAACATGAACCCCAAGTCTAAACACCCCTAATTTTACACTTATTAACCCCTAATCTGCCTCCCCCGACATCACCAACACCTACATTATACTTATTAACCCCTAAACCGCCGCACTCCCGCCTCGCAAACACAAATTAAATATTATTAACCCCTAATCTGCTGCCCCTAACATCGCAGCCACCTACCTACATTTATTAACCCCTAGTCTGCCGCCCCCAACGTCGCCGCCACTGTACTAAATGTATTAACCCCTAAACCTAAGTCTAACCCTAACACCCCCTAACTTTAATATAATTAAAATAAATCTAAATAAAACCTACTATAATTACCTAAATAATTCCTATTTAAAACTAAATACTTACCTGTAAAATAAACCCTAAGCTAGCTACAATATAACTAATAGTTACATTGTAGCTAGTTTAGGGTTTATATTTATTTTACAGGCAAGCTTGTATTTATTTTAACTAGATAGAATAGTTACTAAATAGTTATTAACTATTTACTAACTACCTAGTTAAAATAAATACACATTTACCTGTAAAATAAAACCTTACCTGTCTTACACTAACACCTAACATTACACTACAATTAAATAAATTAAATTAAATTAATTAAATACAATTACCTAAATTACAAAAACCCACACTAAATTACACAAAATAAAAAAAGAAATTAGCAGATATTTAAACTAATTACACCTAATAGCCCTATCAAAATAACCCCCCAAAAATAAAAAAACACCAATCAGCCAATAGGATTGAAGCTGATTTTTTCCTATTTAACCTTTAATTTTAAGGGATGCCATCTTGGATGACGTCATTTAAAGGAACCCTTTATTCTTCGTTAGTCATCAGAAGAAAAGGATGCTCTGTGCCAGATGTCTTGAAGATGGAGCCGGATGGATGAAGATAGAAGATGCCGTCTGGATGAAGACTTCTGCCCGTCTGGAGGACCACTTCTGCCGGCTTGGATGAATACTTCTCCCGGCTTCGTTGAGGACTTCTTGCCGCTTGGATGAAGACTTCTCCCTGCTTCGTTGAGGATGGATGTCCGGTCTTCAAAACTGTAAGTGGATCTTTGGGGGTTAGTGTTAGGTTTTTTTAAGGGTTTTTTGGGTGTGTTTAATTTTTAGATTAGGGCTTTTGGGCTGAAAAAGAGCTAAATGCCCTTTTAAGGGCAATGCCCATCCAAATGCCCTTTTCAGGGCAATGGGAAGCTTAGGTTTTTTAGCTAGGATCTTATTTGTGGTGTTGGTTGTGTGGCTGGTGGGTTTTACTTTTGGGGGGTTGTTTGTATTTTTTTTACAGGTAAAAGAGCTGATTTCTTTGGGGCAATGCCCCGCAAAAGGCCCTTTAAAGGGCTATTGGTAGTTTAGTTTAGGCTAGGGTTTTTTTTATTTGGGGGGGGGGGCTTTTTTATTTTGATAGCGCTATTAGATTAGGTGTAATTAGTTTAAATATCTGATAATTTCTTTTTTTATTTTGTGTAATTTAGGGTTTGTTTTTTTTGTAATTTAGGTAATTGTATTTAATTAATTTAATTAATTTAATTGTAGTGTAAAGTTAGGTGTTAGTGTAAGACAGGTTAGGTTTTATTTTACAGGTAAATTTGCATTTATTTTAACTAGGTAGTTAGTAAATATTTAATAACAATAATTATTTGCTCTCCATTAGAAATCTAGCCCATCATTGGGTAAAGTTAAAAATCAAAATGATATGTTTTATTTTATTATTATGGCAGTTGTTCAAACATCTTTAATTTTTACTACCCCCCCCCCCCCCATTGTGTTAACCACTTGGTGCAGGGCTTAATAAACACATGTGGATATGGGAGAATTGTGGTACTCACAGTTCTGCCCTCAGATCTATAAACCTCAGCATGCTGTGGAGTGGTGCTCTTACACAAAGCGTGGAGAAGCATTCAACACGGATAGTGGCTGCTGGTCCTGTGCTGCGAATGACCTCCCTTTCATCATAGCTTTGGCAGCCAGAACCAATTTACTTACTGAGATGGCTTGTACCCAGCATTAAGAGGCCCACTCAAAGCCAACCACCTCAGAGCTGTATAGAACAGCCTACTTACACCAGTTTGTGCTGTATCATGGTGTGCAGCAATCTCTCTTCCCAGGGTCCTCATTAAATGGATATGCTTTCAGAGTTTTTATGTTTGTCATGTACGTCAATTTTGTGCACAGTTACACAACAATACTTCACACTTTACTTGCAGCAGCACTCTCTCTTCAAGAAGTAAATAATTACACCCGACCTCGACCTCTGCTACTGCTCTGTGTTCATGGAGCCAGAACAAACTGGGTTAGGTTATTTATTTTCTTATTTGCGTATGGTTATTTTCTTCATGGGACTTTTACGAGCCCTTAAATATTGTGATAGAAGCATAATTGGAGTGGTTTACTTTGTGCACAAGTTGCTAAAAGTATTCAAATCCAAACCAGCCTGTCATAAAGACTGTCATAATTTTAGGTTGTAAATAGGTTCTAAGTTTCACTTGCCCAAACTTTCTTACATCCAACCAGAGAGCTGGTGCCTCAAATAAGTTTATGAGGCAAAAGATGTCAGCACAGGGTGACAGAAAAATATGTCCTGTATCAATACAGAGACTGAGGTCAATTGGAATTGAAAACACTAGGATATCTTAAGACATGTTTTTATTACTTTTATGTTATAGAGTGACCAAAGATGACAGACATGTGATGTTTTGTATCAAAGTAATCCTCATGATGTCACAATAGGATTGCTTATAAGAAAATGAATACTGTATTCACATAACTAAAAATTATACATTATTTAATAACTTCAGCCAGGGCTGCCTGCCATAAAAGCGGGGGCTACCTTCCTTCCTTTCCACTCAGGAAAAATGTTTTTAACTGTGGTTTTAGCAACATCATTTTGTCATTCTACATGGGAGTCTGTGTGGAACAACGTAAGTGACCATCTTTCCTAGCCAACTATTGGCACAGATATATAAGCTAGTACAGTAATAGGTTCTGTTTTTTTTTTATCCTTTTTGTTTTAAAAATGCTGCTTTGTGTAATTGTCTTTTTTTATATAAATGCACTATGACTTCTTTTTGTTCATAATAAATGTTCCTTTATTAAGTTTTTGGCTTTGTCTAATATTTAAAGCACGTTACGGAAGAGACTGGTAATAACAGTACTGTGTTGTTTTTTAGATTGATTTCTGCAAAATTGTGTTTTGGGATTTTTAATCTGTAGTCTGATTTTTTTTTCTTAGTATTTCCTATATAATAATCTTAAAGTGGTGGCAGCAGAGGTAGGTTAGTGTTGGTGGCATTAAAGGGGAAGTTGGGCATTTTGTCTATGTCTAGTACAGACTAGAGAGTATTTAACCCTTGCACCCACTGAACTAAGTCACAGGCTTGCTTGGAGTGACTAGACTGTGCCAACCTGTTAAGGTAGAAAGGGCAAGTTAACCCTTTCCGTGTCAAACTGGTGACTGGTGCAGGGTTGGCCACGCCCAACAATACTGCAAGATTTGCCCTGCAGCACTCGAGCCGGCTTAGACGGAGCTCTTGAGCATCTGCGGTGTAAAGACTAAGTGCCTAACAGCTTGTATGCTGGTGTGGATGATCACTCACTGACTGAGGAAATCCCCCTTAATGATATAGAGAGACTATACAGAGGATCCACGGACATACTGCTACATATGCACTATTGCTATATATGCAATCTCTGCTCTTTTAATAGCTCATATGTTTTGAGGTTATTACATGTGAGTGTGCTGAGTGTCTTTGTTTTACATGTAATAAAATTGTTTTTAATGGTATACACTTAGAGGCCTATTTGTCGATCTCGCTGCTATTCGGCTTTTTCCCAGCTTTATTTATACCCTGTCACTAAACACCGCCACTATACTAAAATGTTTAACCCCTATCCCGCTGCTCCCAGACCCCGCCGCAACTAAATAAAGTTATTAACCCCTATCACGCTGCTCCCGGAGCCCACCGCAACTGTAATAAAGTTATTAACCCCTATTCTGCCGCTCCCCGACACAACTAACTAAATGTATTAACCCTTATCCCTCCGCTCCCAGAGCCCATCGCAACTAAATAAATATATTAACCCCTAAACCCCTGGCCTCCCACATCACTACCACTAACTAAACCTATTAACCCCTAAACCTCCAGCCCCCCACATCGCCATAAACTAAATTAACCTAATAACCCCTAAACCTAACAACCCACTAACTGTACATTAAAATTACATCATCCCTATCTTATAATAAATTTAAACTTACCTTTAGAATTAAATTAAACTATATTAAACTACTAATTAACTACCCTAACTATTATACTAAAATTACATTAAACTATATTATACTAATAATTAATCTACCCTAACTGTTATACTAAAATTACATTAAACTATATTAAACTATTAATTAATCTACCCTAACTGTTATACTAAAATTACATTAAACTACAAATTAAATTAGCTAAATTACATATTTAAAAACCTAACCCTACTCAAATCATTTAAATCTACTATTAAAATTACAAAGTTACAAAATACTAACAACTAAGTTACACAAAATAGCAAACACTAAGTTACAAAAAAAAATAAACACTAAGTTACACAAAATAAAAAATAAATGATCAAATATTTAAACTAATTACACCTAATCTAAGAGCCCTATGAAAATAAAAAAGCCCCCCCCCCCAAAATAAAAAACCCTAGCCTACAATAAACTACCAATAGCCCTTAAAAGGGCCTTTTGCAGGGTATTGCCCCAAAGAAATCAGCTCTTTTACCTGTAAATAAAAATACAAACAACCCCCCAAGAGTAAAACCCACCACAACCAACACAACCAACCCCCCCAAAAAAAATTCTATCTAAAAAACCTAAGCTCTCCATTGCCCTGAAAAGGGCATTTGGATGGGCATTGCCCTTAAAAGGGCATTTAGCTCTTTTTCCACCCAAAGTCCCTAATCTAAAATTAAAACCCACCCAATAAACCCTTAAAAAAAAACACTAACCCCCGAAGATCCACTTACAGTTTTTGAAGACCCGACATCCATCCTCAACGAAACGGCAAGAAGTCCTCAGCGAAGCCGGCAGAAGTCTTCATCCAAGCGGGCCGAAGTCTTCATCCAAGCGGGCCGAAGTCTTCATCCAAGCCGGCCGAAGTCTTCATCCAAGCCGGCAGAAGTCTTCATCCAGACAGCATCTTCTATCTTCATCCATCCGGCCCGCTTGGATGAAGACTCGGCTGGCTTCGCTGAGGACTTCTTGCCGCTTCGTTGAGGATGGATGCCGGGTCTTAAAAAACTGTAAGTGGATCTTCGAGGGTTAGTGTTAGTGTTTTTTAAGGGCTTATTGGGTGGGTTTTAATTTTAGATTAGGGACTTTGGGCGGAAAAAGAGCTAAATGCCCTTTTAAGGGCAATGCCCATCCAAATTCCCTTTTCAGGGCAATGGGGAGCTTAGGTTTTTTAGATAGAATTTTATTTGGGGGGGTTGGTTGTTTGGGTGGTGGGTTTTACTGTTGGGGGGTTGTTTGTATTTTTATTTACAGGTAAAAGAACTGATTTATTTGGGGCAATGCCCCGCAAAAGGCCCTTTTAAGGGCCATTGGTAGTTTATTGTAGGCTAGGGTTTTTTATATTTTGGAAGGGCTTTTTTATTTTCATAGCGCTCTTAGATTAGGTGTAATTAGTTTAAATATTTGATAATTTATTTTTTATTTTGTGTAACTTAGTGTTTATTTTTTTTGTAACATTCGGCCAGATTACGAGTTTTGTGTTAGGAGCTGTGCGGTGCTAACAAGCAGTTTTTTCTCACCGCTCACCTACCTACTCAGCTGGTATTACGGGTTTTCACAAAGCAGCATAAAGCTCAGTAACGCAGCCCCATTGATTCCTATAGGGAAATAAAAGTTATGTTTACACCTAACAGCTTAACATGAACCCTGAGTCTAAACACCCCTAATCTTAACCTTATTAACCCCTAATCTGCTGCCCCTGACATCGCCGGCACCTACATTATATGTATTAACCCCTAATCTGCCGCCCCAACGTCGTCACCACTATATTAAATGTATTAACCCCTAAATCTAAGTCTAACCCTAACACCCCCTAACAAATATAATTTAAATAAATCTAAATAAAATTACTATAATTAACTAAATTATTCCTACTTAAAACTAAATACTTACCTATAAAATAAACCCTAAGCTAGCTACAATATAACTAATAGTTACATTGTAGCTAGCTTAGGATTTATATTTATTTTACAGGGAACTTTGTATTTATTTTAACTAGGTAGAATAGTTATTAAATAGTTATTAACTATTTAATAACTACCTAGCTAAAATAAATACAAATGTACCTGTAAAATAAAACCTAACCTATGTTACACTAACACCTAACACTATACTACAATTAAATAAATTCCCAACATTAAAAACCCTAGCCTAAACTATCAATAGCCCTTAAAAGGGCCTTTTGCAGGGCATTGCCCCAAAGTAATCAGCTCTTATACCTGTTAAAAAAAAATACAAACAACCCCCAACAGTAAAACCCACCACACACACAACCAAAAAAAGTTGACTTTTTTTTCTGACTGGGAGCTCCGCTGCACAGCTGATTTCAGATTAAATATGTCCCAATGAAGGCCTGAATGAGGGCCGAAACATTGACCATGTTCTGTTGATATCATCAATAAAGAAAAAATTGGGTTTATGTACAAATCCTGAGAGTGCCCTTCTATACATGGAACCATATATATATATATATATATGTATATGCTTTATATACATATATATTTATGTGTTTGTATCTGTATATATACACATATTAACACATAAATATATATATAAAGCATATACATACTGTATATATTTACAAATGATGCAATTGCTTCACTACTTTTCCCCTTCGCTGTGTTTAGGTTCTGATGCCTTCTCTACAGCATCAGAACAAGGCTCCCATAATTGGAGCCTAGGAAGAGCGCTTTTGTGAGTGCAATGCTTCCCAGCAATGCGAACGTGAGCTTACGTTCACATTGCTGGTAATTTGTAATACCAGAGCACAAGCTCCACTTGTAATCTGGCCCACTATATTTAAAGGCTGGAGGGGCCCAACTCTTGCCTAATGATTGTAACTTATCCTCCATTTTATGTTTTTAATATTTGGTTTTAATTGTATGCAAGTGGATGCCAGCAAGTTTTACTTTTGTGCAGATTTTTGTGGTAATTCCTTGGTGGAATTTGCACCCGCCGTGCTTTAAGCCTTCTGTCTCACTGGATGTACATTGAGATTTACTGAGAGAGCTTTGTAAAATGCACGCAGTTTATTCTGAAATTACTGCCAGGGACACCAGATATGTATCCAGTCTTTTGCCGTGATCCACCTGCCACCCATTATAGATTTTTTGACCAATTAACTATGCCCTCTCTCCTGAATCATAATGTCTAGGGCCTCCCTTGCTTTTAACAAGCACTGCTGAGAGCTTTAGGATGTTGTAATGTCACAGACTATGTCGGTGAAATGGCGCGTTGTGGTTTTGCTACATTGTAAGAGGGTTTTGCAAAATTCCCTTAATTTTGCAATGATTGTTTGTTTGTTTTTTGTTTGTTTTTTTTATATATATTTTTATTGAGATTAAAGAGCAGGCATACAAAAGATACATGTCAATAGTAATTATGCATATACATCATTTCCAGGTACACGTCCAAAAGAAGTAAAGCAAAATATACGTAGCGTGATTATAAGACATCCTATGGAAAAATAATAATTAAAAAAAAGCATAGATCTTGCCTGTAGGACTATATGCCTTCTACAGTATCCCACAAAAGTGAGTACACTCCTCACATTTTTCTAAATATTTTATAATATCTTTTCATGTGACCATGCTGAAGAAATGACACTTGTAAACTAGTGAGTGTACAGCCTGTATAAAAGTGTAAATTTGCTGTCCCCTCAAAATAACTTAACACTCAACACCATTAATGTCTAAACCATTGGCAACAAAAGTGAGTACACCCCCAAGTGGAAATGTCCAAATTGGGCCCAAAGTGTCAAAATTTTGTGTGGCTACCATTATTTTCCAGCACTGCCTTAACCCTCTTGGGCATGGAGTTCACCATAGCTTCACAGGTTGCCACTAAAGTCCTCTATCACTCCTCCATGATGACATCACTTTGCTGGTGGATGTTAGAGACCTTCCGCTCCCTCACCTTCGGTTTGAGGATGCCCCACAGATGCTCAATAGGGTTTAGGTTTGGAGACATGCTTGGCCAGTCCATCACCTTTACCCTCAGATTCTTAAGCAAGGCAGTGGTCGTCTTGGAGGTGTGTGTTGCGGTCGTTATCATGTTGGAATACTGCCCTTTCGCCCAGTCTCCAAAGGGAGGGGATCATGCTCTGCTTCAGTATGTCACAGTACATGTTGGCATTTATTGTCCCCTCAATGAACTGTAGCTCCCCAGTGCCAGCAGCACTCATGCAGGCCCAGACCATGACACTCCCACCGCCATGCAAGACACGTGTATTCCTCACCTGGTTGCCGCCACACATGCTTGACACCATCTGAACCAAATAAGTTTATATTGGTCTCATTGGACCACAGGACATGGTTCCAGCAATCCATGTCCTTAGTCTGCTTGTCTTCAGCAAACTGTTTGCATGCTTTTTTGCGCATCATCTTTAGAAGAGGCTTCCTTCTGGGACGACAGCCATGCAGACCAATTTGATGCAGTGTTCAATGTATAGTCTGAGCACTGACAGGCTGACCCCCCCACCCGTTCAACCTCTGCAGCAGTGCTGGCAGCACTCATACGTCTATTTCCCAAAGACAACCTCTGGATATGACGCTGAGCACGTGCACTCAACTTCTTTGGTCAACCATGGTGAGGCCTGTTTTGAGTGGAACCTGATCTGTGAAACCGCTGTATTGTCTTGCCCACCATGCTGCAGCTCAGTTTCAGGGCCTTGGCAATCTTCTTATAGCCTAGGCCATCTTTATGTAGAGCAACAAATCTTTTTTTCAGATCCTCAGAGAGTTCTTTGCCATGAGGTGCCATGTTGAATGTCCAGTGACCAGTATGAGAGAGTGTGAGAGCGATAACACCAAATTTAACACACCTGCTCCCCATTCACACCTGAGACTTTGTAACACTAACGAGTCACATGACACCGGGGAGGGAAAATGGCTAATTGGGCCCAATTTGGACATTTCAACTTAGGGGTGTGACCAACGGTTTAGACATTAATGGCTGAGTGTTGAGTTATTTTGAGGGGACAGCAAATTTACACTGTTATACAGGCTGTACACTCACTACTTTACATTGTAGCAAAGTGTAATTTTTTTCAGTGTTGTCACAGGAAAAGATATAATAAAATATTTACAAAAATGTGAGGGGGGTACTCACTTTTGTGGGATACTGTATATAGGCTATGAGGCAACCATTAATGAATTGAGACCACTCTAGGGTCCCGATGAGAAATCTTGTTTTTTATGTTTAGATTGGGGGAGTAGGGATTATATATATCTTTTAGTTAATGACTTAAAGCAATATAGACTAAATAGTTGTTTCAATGGTAAATCACACAGACTATCAATTTGGGGATTTAGCAGTTCTAGGGATATATTTTCCTATGTTTACATAGTAAACTTTCCTGGGGGGGGCCGGCTGTCTAGTTGTGAAATATAGTAAATTATTGGAGCATAGGTGTATAAATATTTTCCTCCTGCGATAGAAAAAAGTATGCAACAAAGCTAAAGGTGCTAACAGGATGCAGATTGGGCAAATATGACTAGATTAATCTATTAAGCGTTTTAACCGGACTAGCAGCTTTAATAGTGAAGAGGTCTTTTTGGGGTCTTCATTAGGCTTCTAAATCATATATTAGGTTATTAATTTACCCCTAATAACGGCATTATGAGCCGGAGCTCATGTAATGTGCATCCGACTGTTTCGGCTGTTGGCACTGCCCCCTATGCTTGTTTGTTTTTAATAAATTCTGTTTTTAACACTGTATGAGTTCAACAGCATTATCTATCTATTCTTTACCGGGAGAAGCAGTGGGTAGTTTACCCAAACCGTAATTAAATGAGCTGGGACACTGAGATTTCCCTGACTGCCCCTATCAGCAAGAAAGAATGCTGCTCCACTTATGAGAGTAATGGCTTTCTTTACTTGTCTTGGAGAAGTATGGTTGAATGACTAATCTGCACTAAGATGCACCTTTTTTTTCTTTTGTGTATTTCAGAGTATGTCGCTGGACTAACACATGCGCAGAAGGGAGAGACCTAGGGGCATCACAATGCAAGCCACGTTAACAATATTACAGCGTACAGTACTTGAAAGAAAACATAGCTGAATATTGATGTACACTGGCTATTAACTTTATATACAGTATATATATATATATATATATATATATATATATATATATATATATATATATATATATATATATATATATATATATATATATATATATATATATATTGTATGCATTTATAGATTATTTTTTCTTTTGCACCAGAGAGCATGAACCAGATCTACTCATTTTAAAAACCGCACTTCAATATTTCCGGTGATCAGAGGCATTCAGGTAAGACAAGCAACTGTAAAATTGTGTCTGTAGTAATCACACAGAATGGAGTTAACCAAAGGGCCATAATAAAATTGTGCTAGTGTATACACTTGGTAGAGCTAACTATGAACCATATTTTAAAAGACCATATATGACCTATGTGTCAGAATGCACGTGGCGCCAATCCTGTTACAGAAGGGTCACTTCTGGTGGGAGATGTGCATAAGACTACGATTAGTCATTGGTTAATTATTTATTGCTACATTCCAACCTTTTTTTTTGTTCTTAAGGTTGCTAGTGAGCAGCTGATATATTAAAGGGCATTATACATGCTTAAACAAATTAGAGTATTTACTTTTTCACTATAATGCCTATTTGAACTTTACATCTAAAGGTCTTGTTCCATGGCCTCCGTCTCTAATTTAGAATGTGATTAATGAATTAGAAACTGTATTCACCCATGCTTTTCTGAAGGGCTCTGTATCTTAGAGGACCATATTGTACATTTCCAGGCCTATATGACTTGGATAAATTCACAAGATTTTGTGTAACCATCATCTTTTTGGAAACCCACAGTTTTTAATAGTGCTGCAGTTCCCATTAGATTTAGCAAACTGGATTTAATGTAGGCCTTAAATCACTGTCTGATCTGCATGCTGTGTCAGTGAGTTATTGCGATCTGTTCAGATTTTCAACTTCAAAGTTCAGAATATCTGCATTGTATCATCTAGAGACTAGCCTATTTGTCAAGTTTTCAGCAAGTTCAAAATAAGACTCTATAATGGAACAATTACATCTGAGTCTGATATTACCCTCTGGGAATGTTTCTTCTGGTGCATTACTAGAGTGTGCTATTAATACTGAAGTTCTTGTTGTTGTTTTTTGGCTTCATAAAAAAAATAGTAAACCTTCACCTCTTTTTTTTCCCCTTGACTTTTATTTCTTATAATAATAATATCCAGATAGATGTTTGGAGATCAATTGATATAAAATGTAAATCTTAAACTCAGATTGACCTCTTATAAATTCCTAAAAAAATCTCTTCCCTTCAATGAGTTCCCACTGATCCATTTTACGCTCTTGAATGTATTACATTGGTTACAACTATTTATTTTGTTTTGTGAAATAGCTTTGTTTGCCTGTTGAAACTGTCACCTTTACTGAAAATTCCAGTACTACAGTATTATCTATAGATAAAATATAAAAACAATAGGAGGCAGACATAACCTGGGGAATAGCAAGCACAACCTATTTTAAATGTTGTTAAATGTTGAGTACTTGGTCCCCTAATATTGGCCCTCATTTAATTCCTTATTATCATAACTTGTTTGTAAAATGCCTCCAAATTCTATAGCACTGGGTAATGTGTAGAGGTATACAGTGACGCTGATGGCAAAACAAACAGATTTATAAAACAGACTAAACAAAACAAATGAATACACGCTGTGCTGAGAAGAGTTAGCAGTTTACAGATGGGCAAAAGCATCATATGACACCTAAAGTGTATCTATACCTAGCTGTATATGTATATCTGACAAGCATTCACTTGTCTGTTCTACTGAAGAACATTACCTATTCTGAAAATACTTGAAAACATTATATATTACACTATTATTACAATTAAACTATATTATTTACAGTTTCTCTAGTTTACAATTGTCGCTTAATTACATTGCTGAATTTATGATGTTACAACATACATGAATGGGATATATATATATATATATATATATATATATATATATATATATATATATATATATATATATATATATATATATATATTTGCTAGGTTGAAATTAAGACATTTCTAGAAGCAGGCAAGCATTAGGCCTAGATTACAAGTGGAGCGCTACTGAAAGCTGGACCACGCTAGGATTAGCGTGCAATCCGGTATTACAAGTGAATAGTAAAACTGAATAATCAGTTGTTCAGTGTGGCGACATCCCTTTGGTGCACCCTATATTTTCAATGGATGTTGCGGCAGCACTAAAAATTGCTCATATTACATTTACAAGTTGAAAGTTATGAGCACAACACATTGCAGCGCTAAAAAAAGTTATATATACACATATTAAATATAAAATCCAAGTTTATTTTTTAAATAAATGTATAAAAAGTGTTTTTTAAGGCATATGGTAGATGTCAAGGTATTTGACTGGGAAGGGCTCAAAAGTGTATGTATATATATATATATATATATATATATATATATATATATATATATATATATATATATATATATATATATATTGTATGTGTATATGTTTGTATGTGTGTATGTAAATATGTGTATATATTTTTATACATTTGTATATATATGTGTTTATATATATATAATATATATATATATATATATATGTACATATGAATATATTTACTTCTGAGCTCTTCCCTGTCAGACAACTTGACATGTATAATATCCATTTCAAACAAATTGAAAGTTTTGTTTTTTAATATAAATACTTGAAATACCTTTGTTCTTCACTTAGTAGAAAATGTTCTTGTTATTTTTAAATATCTATCTATCTATCTTTCATCTATCTATCTATCTTTCATCTATCTATCTATATCACATCCAAGAGGTCTCAATGCCAATATTGATTGGCATTGCTTCCTGTAATACTCCCTGTGGATTAATCCTTATACAACATTATGTGTAATTAACATTTATAGTACATTACATGGCTTTCATATTTGGCAGCCCTAATATGATTGCTTACACATTACAACCATTATTGCCATTATTGCCATTATTGTTATTGTTGATATTTTTTCTATTTTTTGCTACCATACGGCTAGATTACGAGTTTTGCGGTAAGAACTGCTCGGTACTATCTTGCAAGTTATTGTCACCGCTCACTTACCAACAGAGCTGGTATTACAAGTTTACAAAAACCCGGCGTTAGCAGGCATGAAGTGAGCGTAGAGCAAAATTGAGCTCCATACCGCACTCCAATACCAGCGCTGCGGTGAGCTGGTTTTACGTGCTCGTGCATGATTTCCCCATAGACATCAATGGGGAGAGCCCACTGAAAAAAAGCCTAACACCTGCAATAAAGAAGTGTAAAGCTCCGTAAGGCAGCCCAATTGATTCCTATGGGGTAAGAAAATTTATGTTTAAACGTTAAACCTAACACCCTAACATAAACCCCGAGTCTAAACACCCGTAATCTGCCGCCCCCGACATCGCCGACACCTACATTACACTTATTAACCCCTAATCTGCCGCCCCTGACATCGCCGACACCTACAGTATACTTATTAACCCCTAATCTGCCGCTCCCGACATCGCCGACACCTACATTATACTTACTAACCCCTAATCTGCTGCCTCCAACATCGCCGACACCTACATAATGTTATTAACCCTTAATCTCCTGCCCCCAATGTCGCTGCAACCTACCTACACTTATTAACCCCTAATCTGCCATGCCCAACGTCGCCGCCACTATACTAAATTTATTAACCCTTAAAACTAACCCTAAGTCTAACCCTAACACCCACTTACTAATGTAATTAAAATAAATCTAAATAAAACCTACCATTAATAACTAAATAATTCCTATTTAAAACTAAATACTTACCTGTAAAATAAACCCTAAGATAGCTACAATATAACTAATAGTTACATTGTATCTAGCTTAGGTTTTATTTTTATTTCACAGGCAAGTTTTTATTTATTTTAACTAGGTAGAATAGTTAGTAAATAGTTATTAACTATTTACTAACTACCTAGCTAAAATAAATACAAATTTACCTGTAAAATAAAACCTAACCTGTCTTACACTAACACCTAACCTTACACTACAATTAAATAAATTACATAAATTTCATCCAACCGGGCAGAAGTCTTCATCCAGATGGCGCGGAGCGGGTCCATCTTCAAGACATCCGGTGCGGAGCATCCTCTTCAATCGACATCTTCTTGAACAATTAATTCTCCTTTAAATTACTTCATCCAAGATGGCGTCCCTTGAATTCCGATTGGCTGATAGAATTCTATCAGCCAATCGAAATTCAAGGGACTCCATCTTGGATGACATCATTTAAAGGAGAATTCATTGTTCAAGAAGACGTCGATTGAAGAGGATAAAGTTAGGATTTTATTTTTTGGGGGTTGGTTGTGTGGGTGGTGGGTTGTTTGTATTTTTCTTTTACAGGTAAAAGAGCTGATTTCTTTTGGGCAATGCTCCGCAAAAGGCCCTTTTAAGGGCTATTGGTGGTTTAGTTTAGGCTAGGGTTTTTTTTATTTTGGGGGGGGCTTTTTTATTTTGATAGGGCTATTAGATTAGGTGTAATTAGTTTAAATATCTGATAATTTATTTTAATTTAGTTAATTGTATTTAATTTATGTAATTTATTTAATTGTAGTGTAAGGTTAGGTGTTAGTGTAAGATGGGTTAGGTTTTATTTTACAGGTACATTTGTATTTATTTGAGCTAGGTAGTTAGTAAATAGTTAATAACTATTTACTAACTATTCTACCTAGTTAAAATAAATACAAACTTGCCTGTGAAATAAAAAATAAAACCTAAGCTAGCTACACTGTAACTATTAGCTATATTGTAGCTAGCTTAGGGTTTATTTTACAGGTAAGTATTTAGTTTTAAATTTATTTTAATTACATTAAAGTTAGTGGGTGTTAGGGTTAAGGTTAGACTTAGGGTTAGGGGTTAATAAATTTAGTATAGTGGCGGCGAGATTGGGCGCGGCAGATTAGGGGTTAATAAGTGTAGGCAGATGGCGGAGATGTTAGGGGCGACAGATTAGGGGGTTAATAATATTTCATTAGTGTTTGCGATGCGGGAGTACGGCGGTTTAGGGGTTAATATGTTTATTATAGTGGCTGTAATATCTGGAGCGGCAGATTAGGAGTTAATCATTTTATTTTAGTGTTTGAGATGCGGGAGGGCCTCAGTTTAGGGGTTAATAGGTAGTTTATGGGTGTTAGTGTACTTTTTAGCACTTTAGTTATAAGTTTTATGTTACAGCTTTGTAGCGTAAAACTCATAACTACTGACTTTCAGTTTACGTTATGGATCTTGAAGATTTAGGGTGTACCGCTCACTTTTTGGCCTCCCAGGCAGACTCGTAATACCAGCGCAAAGGAAGTCCCATTGAAAAAGGACTTTTTGAAAGCTGTGGTAGTTACATTGCGTTACGGCCAAAAAAGTGTGCGGTACAGCTATACCTGCAAGACTCGTAATACCAGCGGTAGTGAAATAGAGACTTAACGCTGCTTTTTCACTCATACCGCAAAACTCGTAATCTAGCCGATAGTTATTTTAACTATTTTGGCTAGCTTCAATATCTTCTACAGGTCCTCTTAGTGATGCTATAGGATACACATGTGATGTTTGACATAATTACATATGATAGGGCAGATGTAGTTCTATGAGCTTTTTCAGCGAGTATACACATACTTTTAAATCCACTAATTTTCATTCTTTCTGCTTACCCTTAACATTTAGTATGTTGGTACTATTATTCTGTTGTTGTATTCGCTAGGCATACACCTGTATCCATTTGGTAATCTAGACAGTAGTGCATGTATATATTCTTGGGCTAATTAGACATTTTGCACGCAGACCATGTTAGGTAAATGCTAATACCTTATACTTTGTACAAATTTGTACTCTGTTACTATCCCATTTCCTTGATCCACTAAGTAAGGTAGTGTAAGCCCCTACATTGTTAAGGACCGCAGACAGATGCCAGCCCGTTTTTTGCACTCACTACTATTTGTTTACTGTTGAGCGCAGGGTTTCCCTTACCACTTTGTTATTGGCGGATCCGCTGAGCGTCATGTGTTATACACAAACGCAGTTGACTAGGTTTCCCTGTAACAGATATGGATGGCGTCCTGGGCTTCTCACACATCGTTACTGCAAAGTACTCCAGGTATCCCAATTATGGGTTTATAATGTATACACTGAGTTGGGACATGTAATGGACATCAATATGTCTACACACTATGTTAAAACTATGTTAAAACATATATATCCTCTCTGGTACGCTTCAGTATTTACAGGGTTATTCCGTTTTAGACCATTTACAGACACAGACCTATTCCATTTCCCTGCTCCACAGTCTAAACATTAGGGGCTCTAGTCAGGGCCTTCACAGGTATTAAGTAATAATTAAAACAGTATACACTTTAAATTCGGTACGCATATGTATATATGCACATATTCTGACACATTTTGCAATGGTGTTGTATTGCATTGTATCC
Source organism: Bombina bombina (assembly GCF_027579735.1). Lineage (NCBI taxonomy): Eukaryota > Metazoa > Chordata > Amphibia > Anura > Bombinatoridae > Bombina > Bombina bombina. The sequence continues at coordinate 481,207,594 of NC_069502.1, read as the reverse complement.
TAAGGGCATATTATGAAATCAGCATATGGCTATAGGTTAATTAGCTAATTGATTGCAATGGATACAGGCTCACATGTTATTGGTGGCTTATTGGGGCTTATGCATGTCTTTATATTTTTTCATTGTTCACATTTTTTTTGTCTGAGGAAGGAGTGAAAGCCTCGAAATGTCACACAGTAAAGCTTATTGAAACTTCTAAATCCAGAGAGTGCATTTGTTTCATTCACTTATTGTATACTTGATGCACCCTGGTCTGAGTATTGCTGAGTTTGCAAATGTTTGTGAGAGTGCTGCAATCTTCTGTACTTTCTTAGAGACAGAAAAAATAATAAACAAACTAGAAGTTTGTGTAAAGGTCTTAGTAGCATTTTTAATACTTTAATGCCATAAAAACATCCAAATTAGGCAAAGATCTTTCTGAAGCAGATTTGAGATTAGAACACAAAGAAGGAACAACAATTTCTCTGATGATGTTATCAGAAGAAGCAACCTTTGTGAAGAAATCAGAAGTAGCTATTAAAGGAATAGGCTGGTCAAAATTAAACTTTCATGATTCAGACAGAACATGCAATTTTAAAGAACTTTCTAATTTACTCCTATTATCAATTTTTCTTAGTTCTCTTGCTATCTTTATTTGAACGTAAGCTTAGGAGACGGCCCATTTTTGGTTCAGCACCTGGGTAGCGCTTGCTGATTGGCGGCTACATTTAGACACAAATCAGAAAGTGCTACCCAGGTGCTGAACCAAAAATGGGCCGGCTCCTATGCTTACATTCTTGCTTTTTCAAGTGGAGATACCAAGAGAAAGAAGAACAATTGATAATAGGAGTAAATGAGAAAGTTACTTAAAATTGCATGCTCTATCTGAATCATGAAAGTTTAATTTTGACTAGACTATTCCTTTATGACTGTCTTATCCTGATGAACAATCAGATAAGGATGATCAGAAGAAAGGGCAGGTAATTCAGAAAGTCTTCTAGCAGATGAAATAGCTACAAGAAACAACACTTTCCAAGAAATGTCAATCTTATTCATAGGTTCAAATGGAGAAGCTTGCAAAACTCTTAATACCAATGTAATATTCCAAGGAGGGGAAATTGGCCTAATTACAAAGCTTGGACAAAACCATGAATATCAGGAAGTATAGCAATCTTCCTATGAAAAAAAATTATCAGAAATATGTCCTTTCATAGACCTGACAGATAAACCCTTATCCAAGCTATCCTGTAAAAACTGTAGAATCCTAATAATTCTAAAAAAATGCTAAGAAAAACCATGGTTAATACACAGGCCAATGGCCAACCATTATCCGGCTAACATGAAGACCGGTTAAATAAGTGCAAGATAAAAAAGCCAAAGAGTAAAATCATACCTTTTTATGTGGGTGCAATAATCATTCATGTTACTTAACATTTTGTTTTTTTTTCTGCCTCATGAAAGGATCTTTAGCTCCAGATATTTTGTTTTAATAACGACCATTCCCCATTTCCCCATAAATCTCTTTTTTAAATTGAAATTAAAATTTTGGATGAAGTCAGACTAAATAGCCAAGAGGAACAGTCAACAACTTTATCCAGTCCCCAGACTAAAACAATACTTACCTTCTTCTGTCTCCACAGTCCATGAGGTTGGCCGACTGCTTCACAGACAGACACTCTTCTTTCCCCACTTCTCAGTGCAACAGTGCACAGCTTGTAATCTAACCATAATCAGCTAAATGGAATTCAATTTCGCAACACTATACAAATAAATGATGATGTTGGTGATACTAGTAATAATGATGTGTGCTACATTCTATTTTCAGCAGGATGTTTCAAACCTATTAATATTTACAGTTTTACACTTCATAGCAGTGGCACATCAAGTATAGAGTTCACACCTATTGATTTGCTTCTTAACTTTGAAATAAATCATTCATTTTGTTTTTCAGATTTATATTTGCCTTAGGTAAAATAATATCTTATACTTTCACTTAAGTCATTGGCTATATATTAAGAACAGGATAGAGAGGATAAATAATGGTGGTATCTGTAGGTCATGTGAAATATTTGCTCCCAGGAAAAAGAACTATAATATATAAAGAAATCTGGTCTCCCACCCATATCTGGCAGGACATTGTTATACACTTTAGATTCATTGCCAACTTCTTATTGCAAAAAATATAAAGGGAACTCAAGAGGCAGCTAGATATAACGTTTGCAAGGCTCAACTGGCCAATGCAACTATGCAATTCTCCTTTAAAATAATTTTCCAATTCTTAGTCTCTTGCAAAATGTAATTTTGGCACAAGTTTACTTTGAGTAATCGCTAAATGATTTAAGTTTTTTTCAGCTACAAGTGCACAAATGCTAACCTCTAACTATCATCTTGTCAAATAATATTACTGTATTTTTATAATGTGCATATTTACTTGTTAAAGAAGCCAGAAAAGTATCAGTTCTGCACATTAAAGATAAATTATACTGACATACAGGTTTCTAGGGAAGTCTCTAAAGCCAGATTGTAACAACATTAATAATAATGCAATCACATGAATAATAATCAAAACAAATATGACACATACAATCATCAAAAATAGATAGTTAATAAACAGAATATTTTAAACATCTTTATTTCCATCTTAATAAGTTGCCAATAAATACTGCCTTTTAAATCTACAACAGTACGGTAGGACAGTGTTTTTATGTTGTTAGCAAGACAACTGCCAGAACAACTTGAAAGGGCAATGCATTGTGCTATGACCAAATAGCCATATTATTTATTCTGTCTTACTAAGCAGGGCAGGGGCGTATTAAGGCATAGGCCAACAAGGCCGGTGCCTAGGGCAGCAGATTTTTAAGGGGCAGCAGAATTTTTAGTCCCTAGGGCTACTCTACTGAACTCAGGGCCGGGTGGCTAAATCAACCAATTACTAATGACTTAAATGGCTGGCCCGGCTATTGCTATCCTATGGGATTGTATGTGGGTGCGCTTGACGTGGTGACAGTGGAGGCGGAGCTCACTTGCGCAGCCTGGCTTGGACTGAGAGGGAATGTGGTATTCTTCCTGGCTCCACGTGTGATTGAGACTCACACAGACTAGACAGTGCAGTGTGCACTACACCGTGACCACTGTGAAACAGCATATGCCTTTCTCCCTTCAATACATCTTCATTAGGAATTAAAATACTTAAACGGATTAGTCCCTAAATACTTGTACATTTACTGTTTGTCTATCTGTCATACATGCAAAGAATAGGTATTTATTGCTGAATCTATACAACTATGTGACTTAAAACACAACTGAAAATATTAAGGGATGTGTATAAAGCACCTCAACAGGCTGGGTAATGTCTGACCCAATGTACTGACCAGACACCAATATAGTTCAAAAGCCCTTTATGTGAATTAAAATGAAGTTTAAAAGCCCATAATAAGGGATTGGAAGTAAAATCTTAATTTATTACAAATAATAATAACATAAAAACATATAAACAAATAGTAGTAATAGTTCACTTGAGGCCAGCTAGGAGGCCTCACGTATAAAGCTTAAAGGGCCACTAAACCAAAAATCTTTCTTTCATGATTCAGATAGAGAATAGAAATTCAAACAACATTACAATTTACTTCCATCATTTATTTTGCTTATTTTTTTAAATATCCTTAGTTGAAGAAAAAGCAATGCACATAGTGAGCCAATCACACAAGGCTTCTATGTGCAGCAACCAATCAGCAGCTAGTGAGCATATCTAGATATGCTTTTCATCAAAGAATATCAACAGAATAAAACAAATTAGTTAATATAAGTAAATTAGAAAGATATTTAAAATTGCATTCTCTTGCTAAATCATAAAAGAAAAAATGTGGGTGGAATGTCCCTTTAAGGGTAATCACCTGTGGCGCTTATTCTATTTGTTCAATTACAACTGAAAATATGTTGTATTGTTTCTGAATGTATTAAATGCATACAAGTATATACTTTATTATGATTGTCATCATGTGTATTTTTTAAGTACTTTTAAAGGCCAGTTTGTATATTCATTACATATTTATCCAAGCAGATATTTTGCTTAAATAACTGTCAATCACCAAAGAAGATGTTTAAGGTTAAACAACTACCTACTGACAAACTATCATACAGTGAAGGATATTTTACATCTGACTTGCAAAATAATGTCTTAATATATATATATATATATATATATATATATATATATATATATATATATATATATATATATATATATATATATATGTGTGTGTGTGTGTGACCAAAGTGAATGTAAGCCCTGGTGAACATCTACTTAAAAAGACATTTTTATTTTTTATTTTTTACACCCTGCCCAAAAAATATGATGTATAAAAAAAAAAGGCCTTAAACCTGGGTTGGGGGGGGGGGGGTAGCAGAATTTTGAGTGCCTAGGGCAGCACAAAACCTAAATACGCCCCTGAAGCAGGGTGTTAAGTGTAAACATGGATCCTTGAGATTTAAGCGATGCATACTGGGGATTTAAGGATACTGATTAACTGTTAAATATTAGTAATAAAAGACCTAAATGTATAAAACAGAATGTTTCTTTATAATGACAAAAATGACAGCAATCTGATGTTGGATCAATATATAGGTAGGGCCAGTAGGCTGCTCAAAGTTAGAATAGCTGAATACATGTGGAAATAATCAAGAACTGGTTTACTAATAACAGTATAATAAACATTTTGATAGATTTCATATTAAAGTCATATAAAGTTTAATATGGTTGTGGAGAGGTTAACAATACATTTATGCGGAATTATAGGGAGGGAAAAACTTTTATACACAATAACAATTATAAACAAGGCAGATTGATAAATGAAGGTGTGATTGAAATGAGACTGGCGTTTGGCTATTCTCTTTGTAAATATGCTGCAGGTAGCAGCATTCCGGCACCAAATTTGTTTGTGTGAAAGTGCAACACACAAAGATCTGGATTTACACAGATCTGTGTCTGCTGCACTTTTTATACAAATACATTTGGTGCTAAAAATACCTAAATGTCATTACCCACAGCCATATTCGGCAATGAATAGCCAAATTCATGTGTCTAGTAAAAAGTTGCTAGCCTAGAAGGTTATGACATCACTAATGTCATTATACATGGCATCATCAGTATTATAATATATGTATCACTTTTGACATTGTACATTACATAACTAATAATATTAACAATTCTATCACATATTATGTAGTATATAACACTAAGGCCTAGATTTGGAGTTCGGCGGTAAAAGGGCTGTTAACGCTCCGCGGGTTTTTTTCTGGCCGCACCATAAATTTAACTCTGGTATCGAGAGTTCAAACAAATGCTGCGTTAGGCTCCAAAAAAGGAGCGTAGAGCATATTTACCGCAAATGCAACTCTCGATACCAGAGTTGCTTACGGACGCGGCCGGCATCAAAAACGTGCTCGTGCACGATTCTCCCATAGGAAACAATGGGGCTGTTTGAGCTGAAAAAAAACCTAACACCTGCAAAAAAGCAGCGTTCAGCTCTTAACGCAGCCCCATTGTTTCCTATGGGGAAACACTTCCTACGTCTGCACCTAACACTCTAACATGTACCCCGAGTCTAAACACCCCTAACCTTACACTTATTAACCCCTAATCTGCCGCCCCCGCTATCGCTGACCCCTGCATTACACTTTTAACCCCTAATCTGCCGCTCCGTAAACCGCCGCCACCTACGTTATCCCTATGTACCCCTAATCTGCTGCCCTAACATCGCCGACCCCTATGTTATATTTATTAACCCCTAATCTGCCCCCCACAACGTCGCCGACACCTGCCTACACTTATTAACCCCTAATCTGCCGAGCGGACCTGAGCGCTACTATAATAAAGTTATTAACCCCTAATCCGCCTCACTAACCCTATCATAAATAGTATTAACCCCTAATCTGCCCTCCCTAACATCGCCGACACCTACCTTCAATTATTAACCCCTAATCTGCCGACCAGAGCTCACCGCTATTCTAATAAATGTATTAACCCCTAAAGCTAAGTCTAACCCTAACACCCCCCTAAGTTAAATATAATTTTTATCTAACGAAATAAATTAACTCTTATTAAATAAATGATTCCTATTTAAAGCTAAATACTTACCTGTAAAATAAATCCTAATATAGCTACAATATAAATTATAATTATATTATAGCTATTTTAGGATTAATATTTATTTTACAGGCAACTTTGTAATTATTTTAACCAGGTACAATAGCTATTAAATAGTTAAGAACTATTTAATAGTTACCTAGTTAAAATAATAACAAATTTACCTGTAAAATAAATCCTAACCTAAGATATAATTAAACCTAACACTACCCTATCAATAAAATAATTAAATAAACTACCTACAATTACCTACAATTAACCTAACACTACACTATCAATAAATTAATTAAACACAATTGCTACAAATAAATACAATTAAATAAACTATCTAAAGTACAAAAAATAAAAAAGAACTAAGTTACAGAAAATAATAAAATATTTACAAACATAAGAAAAATATTACAACAATTTTAAACTAATTACACCTACTCTAAGCCCCCTAATAAAATAACAAAGCCCCCCAAAATAAAAAATTCCCTACCCTATTCTAAAATACAAATATTACAAGCTCTTTTACCTTACCAGCCCTGAACAGGGCCCTTTGCGGGGCATGCCCCAAGAATTTCAGCTCTTTTGCCTGTAAAAAAAAACATACAATACCCCCCCCCCCCAACATTACAACCCACCACCCACATACCCCTAATCTAACCCAAACCCCCCTTAAATAAACCTAACACTACCCCCCTGATGATCTTCCTACCTTGTCTTCACCATGCCAGGTTCACCGATCCGTCCTGGCTCCAAGATCTTCATCCAACCCAAGCGGGGGCTAGACATCCACTGAAGAAGTCCAGAAGAGGGTCCAAAGTCTTCCTCCTATCCGGCAAGAAGAGGACATCCGGACCGGCAAACATCTTCTCCAAGCGGCATCTTCTATCTTCTTCCATCCGATGACGACCGGCTCCATCTTGAAGACCTCCAGCGCGGATCCATCCTCTTCTTCCGACGACTAGACGACGAATGACGGTTCCTTTAAGGGACGTCATCCAAGATGGCGTCCCTCGAATTCCGATTGGCTGATAGGATTCTATCAGCCAATCGGAATTAAGGTAGGAATTTTCTGATTGGCTGATGGAATCAGCCAATCAGAATATAGTTCAATCCGATTGGCTGATCCAATCAGCCAATCAGATTGAGCTCGCATTCTATTGGCTGATCGGAACAGCCAATAGAATGCGAGCTCAATCTGATTGGCTGATTGGATCAGCCAATCGGATTGAACTATATTCTGATTGGCTGATTCCATCAGCCAATCAGAAAATTCCTACCTTAATTCCGATTGGCTGATAGAATCCTATCAGCCAATCGGAATTCGAGGGACGCCATCTTGGATGACGTCCCTTAAAGGAACCGTCATTCGTCGTCTAGTCGTCGGAAGAAGAGGATGGATCCGCGCTGGAGGTCTTCAAGATGGAGCCGGTCGTCATCGGATGGAAGAAGATAGAAGATGCCGCTTGGAGAAGATGTTTGCCGGTCCGGATGTCCTCTTCTTGCCGGATAGGAGGAAGACTTTGGACCCTCTTCTGGACTTCTTCAGTGGATGTCTAGCCCCCGCTTGGGTTGGATGAAGATCTTGGAGCCAGGACGGATCGGTGAACCTGGCATGGTGAAGACAAGGTAGGAAGATCATCAGGGGGGTAGTGTTAGGTTTATTTAAGGGGGGTTTGGGTTAGATTAGGGGTATGTGGGTGGTGGGTTGTAATGTTGGGGGGGGTATTGTATGTTTTTTTTTACAGGCAAAAGAGCTGAAATTCTTGGGGCATGCCCCGCAAAGGGCCCTGTTCAGGGCTGGTAAGGTAAAAGAGCTTGTAATATTTGTATTTTAGAATAGGGTAGGGAATTTTTTATTTTGGGGGGCTTTGTTATTTTATTAGGGGGCTTAGAGTAGGTGTAATTAGTTTAAAATTGTTGTAATATTTTTCTTATCTTTGTAAATATTTTATTATTTTCTGTAACTTAGTTCTTTTTTATTTTTTGTACTTTAGATAGTTTATTTAATTTTATTTATTTGTAGCAATTGTGTTTAATTAATTTATTGATAGTGTAGTGTTAGGTTAATTGTAGGTAATTGTAGGTAGTTTATTTAATTATTTTATTGATAGGGTAGTGTTAGGTTTAATTATATCTTAGGTTAGGATTTATTTTACAGGTAAATTTGTTATTATTTTAACTAGGTAACTATTAAATAGTTCTTAACTATTTAATAGCTATTGTACCTGGTTAAAATAATTACAAAGTTGCCTGTAAAATAAATATTAATCCTAAAATAGCTATAATATAATTATAATTTATATTGTAGCTATATTAGGATGTATTTTACAGGTAAGTATTTAGCTTTAAATAGGAATTATTTATTTAATAAGAGTTAATTTATTTCGTTAGATAAAAATTATATTTAACTTAGGGGGGTGTTAGTGTTAGGGTTAGACTTAGCTTTAGGGGTTAATACATTTATTAGAATAGCGGTGAGCTCCGGTCGGCAGATTAGGGGTTAATAATTGAAGGTAGGTGTCGGCGATGTTAGGGAGGGCAGATTAGGGGTTAATACTATTTATGATAGGGTTAGTGAGGCGGATTAGGGGTTAATAACTTTATTATAGTAGCGCTCAGGTCCGCTCGGCAGATTAGGGGTTAATAAGTGTAGGTAGGTGTCGGCGACGTTGAGGGGGGCAGATTAGGGGTTAATAAATATAACATAGGGGTCGGCGATGTTAGGGGTAGCAGATTAGGGGTACATAGGGATAACGTAGGTGGCGGCGATTTGCGGTCGGAAGATTAGGGGTTAATTATTTTAAGTAGCTTGCGGCGACGTTGTGGGGGGCAAGTTAGGGGTTAATAGATATAATACAGGGGTCGGCGGTGTTAGGGGCAGCAGATTAGGGGTACATAAGTATAACGTAGGTGGCGGTCGGCAGATTAGGGGTTAAAATTTTTAATCGAGTGTCGGCGATGTGGGGGGACCTCGGTTTAGGGGTACATAGGTAGTTTATGGGTGTTAGTGTACTTTAGGGTACAGTAGTTAAGAGCTTTATAAACCGGCGTTAGCCAGAAAGCTCTTAACTCCTGCTATTTTCAGGCGGCTGGAATCTTGTTGTTAGAGCTCTAACGCTCACTGCAGAAACGACTCTAAATACCGGCGTTAGGAAGATCCCATTGAAAAGATAGGCTACGCAAATGGCGTAGGGGGATCTGCGGTATGGAAAAGTCGCGGCTGTAAAGTGAGCGTTAGACCCTTTAATCACTGACTCCAAATACCAGCGGGCGGCCAAAACCAGCGTTAGGAGCCTCTAACGCTGGTTTTGACGGCTACCGCCGAACTCTAAATCTAGGCCCAAGAACCCTTAAAACCCATCCCACCTTACTGGAAACTAGTCTGACCTAAAGCCAAGCTAGAAAAGATGAAGGTAGGAATAGAAAATAAGAGCAATAAAAAGGCGCTGGGAAAAGAGAGGTGCATACTGCTGCTGTGGACTCTCACCACCATGTAACTAATTTATCAGGTAAGCATAAATGATATTTTCTTTCAGTCCACAATCCATTACTCCTGGGAGTTAATACCCAAGTTGTTGAGTCCACCAGTAATCTGGGCGGGAACAGACTTATAATATTTCAAATAGATAGGATGATTGATTTTTTATTTTTTTTATTTTTTTCATGCAGAATATATATATATATATAGTGAAACAAATAGCGTCAGCACTTATTGATAAAAAATATCCATTCTTTATTGAGGTAACAAACAAAGTTAAAAACAGCAACGTTTCAAGTCAACACAGACCCTTAGTATGTATATATATATATATATATATATATATATATATATATATATATATATATATATATATATATATATATATATATATATATATATATATATATATATATATATATATATATATATATAATATATATATAAAGAAGTATAAACCCAAATGTGTCTAGATTAAATATCATTATCTTTGTGAAATTTTTTGAATAACTGCACAATTTGAAATACCTTTCACTTCACCATTAAGACTTTAATTTGAATAACTTTGCTTAATTCTCAGTTTTTAATTTTACAGCTTACTTTAAATAAGATGACAAAAAACCCATATATTATTAACTTTCATTAAATATTAATTTGTTTTCTAAACTGGAATGTAGCCCATATTTCATACATGTTTAAGCATTTCTACAAAGCTATTATTAATTCTTACAGGTACATTAGTTTTAAGATCCCCAATAGATTCACCTTTAACCAAATGACAGAATTTATTTGGGACTTACCAAATCACTTTTCTCCAACATTGGTGTGTCCGGTCCACGGCGTCATCCATTACTTGTGGGAGAGCACACAGCAAGAGCTGTCCATATAGCTCCCCCTCTGGCTCCGCCCCCCAGTCATTCTCCTTGCCGCTCTGAACAAGTAGCATCTACCACGGGGATGGCGAGGAGTTTGTGGTGTAAACATTACCAGTTTGTGGCTCTTCCATTCGGTTTAGCCACCGCTCCCAGAATTTTCACAAAGGTGCTAGGGTCCCTTCTAGCGGTCCTAAGACCGAGGGGCATCGCTGTAGCACCTTATCTAGATGGACTATTTGAGTCGTCAGACTTTCCATCCGGGGGAGTGGGAACTCCATCCGGAGGTCTTTGCTCAGTTAACCCAATTATGGGGCATTCCAGACATGGATCTAATGGCGTCCCGTCAGAACTTCAAGATTCCTTGCTACGGGTCCAGATCCAGGGATCCCAAGCGACTAGTGGATGCATTAGTGGCGCCTTGGTCGTTCAACCTAGCATATGTGTTTCCACCGTTTCCTCTCCTCCCCAGGCTCATAGCCAGGGTCAAACAGGAGAAGGCCTCTGTGATTCTGATAGCTCCTGCGTGGCCACGCAGGACTTGGTATGCAGACCTGGTGAATATGTCATCGGCTCCACCATGGAAGCTACCTTTGAGACAGGACCTTCTAGTACAAGGTCCATTCGAACATCCCAATCTAGTTTCTCTGCAGCTGACTGCTTGGAAATTGAACGCTTGATTTTATCCAAGCGTGGGTTTTCAAATTCTGTGATTGATACTCTGGTCCAAGCCAGAAAACCTGTGACTAGAAGGATTTACCATAAAATATGGAAAAAATATATCTGTTGGTGTGAATCCAAAGGATTCTCCTGGAGTAAGATTAAAATTCCAAAGATTCTCTCCTTTCTCCAAGAAGGTTTGGATAAAGGATTGTCAGCTAGTTCTCTAAAAGGACAGATTTCTGCATTATCCGTCTTGTTGCACAAACGACTGGCAGCTTTGCCAGATGTACAAGCTTTTGTTCAGGCTTTGGTTAGAATCAAGCCTGTTTACAGACCCATGACTCCTCCTTGGAGTCTAAATTTAGTTCTTTCAGTTCTTCAAGGGGTTCCGTTTGAACCTTTACATTCCATAGATATTAAGTTACTATCTTGGAAAGTTCTGTTTTTGGTTGATATTTCTTCTGCTAGAGTTTCTGAATTATCTGCTTTGCAGTGTGATCCACCCTATCTGGTGTTCCATTCAGATAAGGTTGTTTTGCGTACTAAGCCTGGTTTTCTTCCAAAAGTTGTTTCCAACGAGAACATCAACCAGGAAATAGTTGTTCCTTCTTTGTGTCCGAATCCAGTTTCAAAGAAGGAACGTTTATTACACAATTTAGATGTTGTTCGTGCTTTAAAGTTCTATTTAGAAGCAACAAAAGATTTTAGACAAACCTCATCCTTGTTTGTCGTTTACTCTGGTAAGAGGAGAGGTCAAAAAGCTACTGCTACCTCTCTCTCTTTCTGGCTGAAAAGCATTATCCGCTTGGCTTATGAGACTGCCGGACGGCAGCCTCCTGACCGTATCACAGCTCACTCTACTAGGGCTGTGGCTTCCACATGGGCCTATAAGAATGAGGCTTCTGTTGACCAGATATGTAAGGCAGCGACTTGGTCTTCTCTGCACACTTTTGCCAAATTCTACAAATTTGATATTTTTGCTTCTTCGGAGGCTGTTTTTGGGAGAAAGGTTTTGCAAGCCGTGGTGCCTTCTGTTTAGGTAACCTGATTTGCTCCCTCCCTTCATCTGTGTCCTAAAGCTTTGGTATTGGTTCCCACAAGTAATGGATGACGCCATGGACCGGACACACCAATGTTGGAGAAAACAGAATTTATGCTTACCTGATAAATTACTTTCTCCAACGGTGTGTCCGGTCCACGGCCCGCCCTGGTTTTTTTAATCAGGTTGAAATTTTTTTTCTTTATACACTACAGTCACCACGGCACCCTATAGTTTCTCCTTTTTCTCCTAACCGTCGTTCAAATGACTGGGGGACGGAGCCAGAGGGGGAGCTATATGGACAGCTCTTGCTGTGTGCTCTCCCACAAGTAATGGATGACGCCGTGGACCGGACACACCGTTGGAGAAAGTAATTTATCAGGTAAGCATAATTTTGCTCCACATCTCACCTCAATACCAGCTCTGCTTATGTTAGCGGTGAGCTGGCTGAACGTGCTTGTGCACAATTTCCCCATAGGAATCAATGGGGGAAAGCCGGCTGAAAAAAAACCTAACACCTGCAAAAAAGCAGCGTTTAGCTCCTAACGCAGCCCCATTGATTCCTATGGGGAAAATACATTTATGTCTACACCTAACACCCTAACATGAACCCTGAGTCTAAACACCCCTAGTCTTACATTTATTAACCCATAATCTGACTCCCCCGACATTGCCGACACCTACATTATATTGATTAACCCCTAATCTGCCGCTCCAGACACCGCCGCCACCTACATTATACTTATAAACCCCTAATCTGCTGCCCTCAACATCGCCGACACCTACATTATATTTATTAACCCCTAATCTGCCGCCCCCAATGTCGCCGCAACCTACCTACACTTCTTAACCCCTAATCTGCCACCCCCAACGTCGCCGCGACTATATTAAAGTTATTAACCCCTAAATCTAAGTCTAACCCTAACCCCCCTGGCTTAAATATAATTTAAATAAATCTAAATAAAACATACTATTAATAACTACATTATTCATATTTAAAACTAAATACTTACCTATAAAATAAACCCTAAGATAGCTACAATATAACTTATAGTTACATTGTAGCTAGCTTAGGGTTTATTTTTATTTTACAGGCAAGTTTGTATTTATTTTAACTAGGTAGAATAGTTATTAAATAGTTATTAACTACCTAGTTAAAATAAATACAAAAGTACCTGTAAAATAAAACCTAACCTAAGTTACCCTAACACCTAACACTACACTATTATTAAATTAATTCCCTAAATTAAATACAATTACATAAAATTAGCTTAAGTACAAAAAAAAAAAAACACTAAATTACATAAAATAATAAACAAATTACAAGATTTTTAAACTAATTACACCTAATCTAATCCCCCTAACAAAATCAAAAAGCCCCCCCAAAATAAAAAAAGCCCTACCCTACACTAAATTACAAATAGCCCTTAAAAGGGCCTTGTGCGGGGCATTGCCCCAAAAGTAATCAGCTCTTTTACCTGTAAAAAAAAAATAAAATCCCCCCCCAACATTAAAACCCACTACCCACACAACCAACCCTACTCTAAAACCCACCCAATACCCCCTTAAAAAAAAACTAACACTAACCCCTTGAAGATCACCTTACCGGGAGAAGTCTTCAACCAACCGGGCCGAAGTCCTCAACGAATCCGGCAGAAGTGGTCCTCCAGACGGGCAGAAGTGGTCCTCCAGACGGGCAGAAGTCTTCATCCAGACGGCATCTTCTATCTTCATCCATCCGGCACGGAGCGGGTCCATCTTCAAGACATCCGACGTGGAGCATCCTCTTCTTCCGACGGCTACGACTGAATGAAGGTATCTTTAAGTGACGTCAAACAAGATGGCGTCCCTTCAATTCCGATTGGCTGATAGAATTCTATCAGCCAATCGGAATTAAGGTAGAAAAAATCCTATTGGCTGATGCAATCAGCCAATAGGATTGAGCTGGTATTCTATTGGCTGATTGGAACAGCCAATAGAATGCCAGCTCAATCCTATTGGCTAATTGCATCAGCCAATAGGATTTTTCCTAACTTAATTCCGATTGGCTGATAGAATTCTATCAGCCAATCAGAATTGAATGGACGCCATCTTGGATGACGTCACTTAAAGGTACCTTCATTCAGTCGTAGCCGTCGGAAGAAGAGGATGCTCCGCGTCGGATGTCTTGAAGATGGACCCGCTCCACGCCGGATGGATGAAGATAGAAGATGCCGTCTGGATGAAGACTTCTGCCCGTCTGGAGGACCACTTCTGCCGGATTCGTTGAGGACTTCAGCCCGGTTGGGTGAAGACTTCTCCTGGTAAGGTGATCTTCAAGGGGTTAGTGTTCGTTTTTTTAAGGGGGTAATGGGTGGGTTTTAGAGTAGAGTTGGTTGTAGGGTAGGGATTTTTTATTTTGGAGGGGCTTTTTTTATTTTGTTAGGGGGATTAGATTAGGTGTAATTAGTTTAAAAATCTTGTAATTTGTTTATTATTTTATGTAATTTAGTGTTTTGTTTTTTGTACTTTAGCTAAATTTTATGTAATTATATTTAATTTAGGGAATTAATTTAATTATAGCGTAGTGTTAGGTTTTAGTGTAACTTAGGTTAGGTTTTATTTTACAGGTACTTTTGTATTTATTTTAACTAGGTAGTTATTAAATAGTTTATAACTATTTAATAACTATTCTATCTAGTTAAAATAAATACAAACTTGCCTGTAAAATAGAAATAAACCCTAAGCTAGCTACAATGTAACTATAAGTTATATTGTAGCTATCTTAGGGTTTATTTTATAGGTAATTATTTAGTTTTAAATAGGAAAAATGTAGTTATTAATAGTATGTTTTATTTTGATTTATTTAAATTATATTTGTTAGTGGGGGTTAGGGTTAGTTTTAGGTTTAGGGGTTAATAACTTTAATATAGTGGCAGCGACATTGGGGGCAGCAGATTAGGGGTTAATAAATGTAGGTAGGTGGCGTCGATGTTAGGGCCGGCAGATTATTGGTTAATAATATTTAACTAATGTTTGGGAGGCGGGAGTGCGGCGGTTTAGGGGTTAATATATTTATTATAGTGGCGGCGATGTCCGGTTCGGCAGATTAGGGGTTAAAAAATGTATTTTAGTGTTTGCGATGTGGGGGGGGCTCGGTTTAGGGGTTAATAGGTAGTTTATGGGTGTTAGTGTACTTTTTAGCACTTTAGTTAAGCGTTTTATGCTACGGCGTTGTAGTGTAAAACTCTTAACTACTGACTTTAAAATGCGGTACCAGTGTTGACAGGAGAGGGTGTACCGCTCACTTTTTGGCAGACTCGTAATACCGGCACTATGCAAGTCCCATTGAAAAAATAGGATACGCAATTGACGTAAGTGGATTTGCGGTATTTCCAAGTCTGGCCAAAAAAGTGAGCGGTACACCTGTACCTGCAAGACTCGTAATACCAGTGGGCATTAAAAGCAGCGTTGGGAACGGCCAACGCTGCTTTTTAAGCCTAACGCACAACTCGTAATCTAGCCGATAGTTTTTACCTTGTATCTAAGCCTCTGCAGACTACCCCTTAACTCAATTTCAACATTTGTACGAGTGCAATGAACAAGCTAATCTGCGCTTTCTATTAATAGGGCATGCTGAAATAGTTTCAGCCACGCTAAGATGGTTTGTTTAAAAATTTTAAACATCCACTTGTAATACTATATTGTGCTTTATTCTTTGTTCGAGACTGTGCAAGATAACAAATCATGCACTATCAATTGCTCTCCACTTGTGATTTAGCCCATTACTTGGCATTCATGTATTCCTAGTGTTTCTGTGTCTAATGTACATACATACATATACATGATATTTATATGGCCTATTTTATTTAGAAAGGCAATCACTTTCCCTCTTTTACCACATAAGAAGGTTGCCTTGACCTGTCCACACGTATCCATTATCTTGAAATTTTAATATGAAGTGTTTAGTTATGCATTGTAAAACAACTTTGCCATATGCTTTCATTGTTTATTTTGCCCCATTTTAATGTAATTTAACTCTGAAAATTGTTTATTTTCTAATTCTCAGAGCTGTAAAATCACACTGCAGATGTGACAAGGTTAATGTTGCAATACATCTTATACTAATGCAATAACCATGAATAGCTGTCAGCTGTATACTCACACTTCAATTGGTGTCTCCAAATAAGGCAAGTGGTGAATGGAGTTTGGCTATTGAAAAACAATTGCGGCTAACAAGCTGTTAATTTGTTTAAAAAAACAACAAACTTTTTAGACTTGGCTGAAATGTTATTCTATAGTAATGCAATAGAAATGTCTTGTAATTAAAAGGTGTTTACTGTCCCTTTAAGGCCAGGTGGGAACCCAGACAACTTGACATACACAGAGAACAAATCTCTCAGTAATTGCAACTTAGTTATACTCAGATAGAAAGGTCAAAATTGAAAGGTGAATATGTTCATTTCAATGATATATACAGTAGAAGTATTTTTGCAGCATACTTCCATAAGCAAAAATGCTTCAACTTAAAATCATTACTGTTTTTCAGCAGCATATGCACATATGCTAGGAGAGCCCCATCCTCAGTATTCACAAGGAACACCCTTTAGAGAGGCATGAATAACACAAATAACACTACACACCACCGCCAACTCTCTGAGCTTGAATAATGGTGCACAGGGCCTTACAGCATATGTGCGAATACCACTGAAAAACAGTTATAAGTTTTACTAGAAGCGTTTTTGTTAATGGAAATATAATGCAAAAATGCTTTGATTTAAAATTGAAATG
Organism: Bombina bombina; assembly: GCF_027579735.1. Classification (NCBI taxonomy): domain Eukaryota; kingdom Metazoa; phylum Chordata; class Amphibia; order Anura; family Bombinatoridae; genus Bombina; species Bombina bombina. The sequence goes on along the minus strand of NC_069502.1, from coordinate 481,190,657 downwards.
CTCCTATGCATATTTAAATTTTGACCTTTCTATCCCTTTAAAGTGCTCTCCCTTAAAGGTCATCAAAATGATCTTGCTGTGTTAGATTATGCAGACATTAATAAAGTAGCCTAAATTAAATTAATATGCAGCTTTAACAATGGAAGAAATATACTGCGCTACTGATCTCCTTGCAGAAATAACCAGGCTACCAGGGGGGTTATCAGCATGTTAAAACAGAGTTCATAAGGGTTAAGCAATAGTAGTTGCACTCACCCTACTGAAGCGAAGATCGCTCACTACAGGATTAAAGGGACATAATACTCAAATGCTAAATCACTTGAAACTGATGCAGCATATAACTGTAAAAAGCTGACAGGAAAATATCACCTGAGCATCTCTATGTAAAAAAGGAAGATATTTTACCTCACAATATCCTCAGCTCAGCAGAGTAAGTTCTGTGTAAAAAGTTATACTTCAGCTGCAGGTAAAAAACCAAAACAAATGAACAGCAGCCAATCGGCATCAACAGTGCTGAGGTCATGAACTCTTTTACTGTGATCTCATGAGATTTGACTTAACTCTCATGAGATTTCATTGTAAACTTCCTTACACTAAATAGGGAAATAACATGAGAGTGCACGAGGCTCAATCCTTCGGCTGTCCCAGGACAGACATACTAATTTGCTACTTAAAAGTCCTTTACAATAGGATGTGGCTACTGAGGAACTTTTGAGGTAAAATATCTTTGTTTTTTTACATAGAGATATTCAGGTGATATTTTCTAGTTAGCTTTTTACAGCTATGCTGCATTACTTTCAAGTGTTTAAACATTTGGGTATTATGGCCCTTTAAGCTGCTGCCCAGCTGCAGGTAACAAAAATAAATAAATGAAGAAATGAACAGCAGCCAATCAGCATCAGCAGTGCTGAGGTCATGAACTATTTTACTGTGATCTCATGAGATTTGACTTAAAGGGATATTAAACCCAAATTTTTTCTTTCATGATTCAGATAGAGAATACCATTTTAAACAACTTTCTAATTTACTTCTATTATCTAATTTGCTTAATTGTCTTGATATTCTTTCCTGAAAAGCATATCTAGATAGGCTCAGTAGCTTCAGATTGGTGACTGCACATATTTGCCTCGTGTGATTGGCTCACCCATGTGCATTGATATTTCTTTAACAAAGGATATCTAAAGACTGAAACAAATTAGATAATAGAAGTTAATTGATATGTTGTTTAAACTTGTATTCTCTATCTGAATCATGAAAGAAAAAAATTGGGTTTAATGTCTTGTTAACTCTAATGAGATTTCATGGTAAACTTCCTTAAACTGAATAGGGAAATAAGATGAGTGTGCACATAAGCTCACTCCCTTAGCTGTACCGGGACAGACATACTGATTTGTTGCTTAGAAGTCCTTTACAATGGGATGTGGCTACTGAGGAACTTTTGAGGTAAAATATCTTTCTTTTTTACATAGAGATGTTCAGGTGATATTTTCTAGTCAGCTTTTTACAGCTATGCTGCATCACTTTCAAATGTTTCAACATTTGGGTATCATGGCCCTTTAAATTAAGATGATGTAGTATGTAAGTGCTTGTAATGAATTTACAATAAATGTTTTTAACTCTGTGCTGAGAGGATATCTACTTCTATAACAATATTGTTACTATCATGATTTATCAGCACGTTTTCTTTATTTTTGGAGTTGCATATAATATCCATAGTGTTAAATATCTGTTTATTAAAAAATGTGTTATCAACGGTAATGCATTCCTGATCTTCCACCCTATTCAATTATTAGCAGTTGCCATGTAAAATGGTTGAACTCCACACAGATATTTTTGGCTTTCTTTTGAATGGCATTCTATTCTTTTAGAAGTGTGTTAATAGTTAAACTGCCTGTGTTTTGTATGCAGTATAACCAAAATGTCTGGATTTCCTGTACTTTGACTGTGGATGTAAAAGTCTACAGGAAGCAGATTTTTCATGGGGCTTTCACAGATCTACAAGAGAGAAAAAATAAGCAATTTAATAATTAAAATCAATTAATAGTGTGTGCAATTACTAATTTTCTATTGTTTTTGTGTAATTTACTAATTGAAATAGCTCTTCTATCAGCTTCACATTGAGATTTATGTTGTCTATTATCATGCAGCTACCCTTATATATAGATCTAATTACTATATATGGGATATCAAAGATTGCAATGTTATTTTTTCTTCCTATGTAAGATTATGATAATTTTTATCAAGTACATACCTCACTTCCTGTATTCTATGGAGGTGCATACCTCACTTCCTGTATTTTATGAGGTACATACCTTACTTCCTATATTTTCTGAGGTACATACCTTACTTCTTGTATTTTATAAGGTACATACCTTACTTCCCTTATCACCAAACATGTAAATTAATGTATGCAGTTCCCATGTCTCTAATGAAATTAAATAGATTCCAATAATACTGGAACCTTTGTATTTGATTGGTGATTCATGACTTTCATTACATTTTTACACATACATAATGTTTTATCCTAATGCATTAAACGTTATCATTTAAATCCTGCTGTTTCTGTAATATTTTGTTGCAAAATGTGAAGAGAGGTTAAAAGTCCCTTCTTTCAATTTGGATAATTTTTCTTTTTGGAGGGTTTTTCCCTCTCCCTCCGTGTCCCCATTTGCGAATGGTCTTTTCTTTCTTTGGGGGGAATTGTTTCTACTCTATAAAGGAGCTAGATTCTGGTTTGACCCCCAAAAAATCTAAATAAGTAGTTGGTCTTTCTTCCCTCCTTTGTCACTCATATCTTTCATTAGATGTTGATGAAGAATTATATGTTTTTGAGGTGGATGGAGCACTAGGTGTTTTAGTTCAGTATGCACTGAGCTATCGCTGAGACTTTGGTATTTATTAGAGGTAATGACTATATTAGAACTACCTGAAGGTTTCTTATATTGTTTTTTTTAAGAGAACCGTCTATCTTTATTATTAGACCTCTGATAATATTATAATTATTTTTTTAGTATTTGTTACTTTAATCCATTGCTTAACATTATTTCTATATTAAAGGAATATACCTGTACTTTTGTATAGTCCTCATATTTTTTTTTTCTTTTTAGTCCCAGTTATTTCTTTTTGGTAACTATTAGACTCTTTAATAGTTTGTGTATTTAGAGCCTTATAGTCTGCATGATCTTTCATTATTTATAATTCTTTCTGTATTAAATCAATTTAAACCCCTGTTTTCTCTAATAATGTTTCTCTATGTGAGATCAGAAGGTCAATTAGTTTGAAAGAACACTCATTCAAGATTAAATACCATTATCCAACAACTCTGAATCATTTTTTAAAAAAAGCAATTGTTAAACAGGCGTAGACCCCTAGGGATCTGCTTTTTCTCTTTATATTATGTAAGGGAATCTATATCCCACCAATGTTGGTGTTCAATTTTCAACAAGTTATCTAATTTTAAAAATAGTTGATTAATTGATCTATTATTAGGAGAGCTATCACCCAAACTTGTTGTTTTGTGGGCTAGATATTAAACTAGGGGGTGATTGTCCCCATGCTGGTTATATATTACTAGAAAATATTAATAATGGTTTAGGTTTATGTGATCTGCTCTCAGTTTAATCCTATATACCATATACTATGTAAATAGTGAGATTTTATAATATGATTTCCAACTATTCCTTTATACCCTTATACCACTATTGCGAAGCCTGAATTGGATTAGTATAACGTAATTACCTCCAGGTCTCTCTTGTATTCTCATAAAAAATATTCTGAAGGCTGCATGGGTGGGTATGCCCACAGACAATTATTTTAATTTGCATACAAAGAAAGAAGTGCTCTACCAGGAACAAACAACAGCTCAGTAGCTTGTTCTATGGCCCGGTTACCACCTAGGAGCAGCCTCTTTTAGCCCAGTTGTGCTTTTCACAGAGGAAAACTTTCTGGAAGTATATCAGTCTGATCCCCCCAGTAAGGTCAGTCCAGCCCCGAAATACCAGGCAACTCTCCTCTGAACAAGGAACATGACAACCCCAGACGATTGTTTCGGCATTTTATGCCCATAAAACATTTTAAAGACTGCAGAGCTGATTTGAGATGCTTGCCTCTATGCTGTTCCTATGTTTGGAAGGCTCAATATGATGCTAGGGTTGCCTGCTGTCCCGTAAAATCTTCACAGAAATAATGGAGAGTTAAATGTCCAGTATTTTAAACTGCATTTTGATAAATAATACATTTATTGAGTAAAGTAATCAACAGTATCTGCCCGTGTTAAGTAGGGAGGGATGGTTACTTGTGAAATGAGATGTATGCCTCTACATTGTTTTTCTTCTTCTAGTAGTTTGTTTCCATTTTTAATGTGCCCTCTGATTAAACACTGGCCACACTTTGGCCCCCCTGTAAAATTTGTCTAAAACCGCCACTAATTTTTTTAGCATTATTTTCTGCTATATTGTGATATCTAGCGCTCCCTATGGGTTGATACCACCTATTGGATTATCTTTCTGTCATATTTTGGAACACTGCAAAGGTTTTCTAGTACATACTTGGTCATTGAATTTTTTATTTACTACTAATGTATGCTTTGTATAATGTCAGTGCCTGATTAGGTAATGTGGCACCACTATCTTACAGACATGCTCATTTACACCAGTGGTTTATTAGTATAAGTGGCCCCTATTTCCTACACATAATATACACATATTATAACAAATAAGACTAATGTTGATATTTATTTGCCATGTCATGTTTCATATTTTCCTTTTCCACTCATTGAACCCAATCTCATGTCATTATTTTTTGTTTGACCAACTGTCTGAGTTATTTATGCGACATATGTTTGCTGTTAATGTTTCCTATTACCTCCACCAATAAAAATACATTGCTCTCGAGACTCTTATTTGAAGTTCTTTCTAGGTGAAAGAAACGTTTATTGACAAATTTATTTTATTTCAATTGTTTTGAATATCTCCACTGACATATAGAAAAGTTATTAACAACTGCATTTACTCAATATTAAAAAATACAGATATCAAAGTTAATTAGTTAAATTCAATTATATAATAAAATCAACATAATACAAGAGATTAGATTGGAAAGTATGAAGGAAGCCGTGAGAAATGTAATGTTAAAATCACAAACGACATAAAACAGAAAACAATCGGGGTTATGTTGTCACAACAATTTTATTCTACAAAAATATAAACATGTTTATGGTAATTATTTTACAATAGCTGTCTGTAACAGACAAACAGAATTAATAGAATCTTGATAATTCTTAATGTAACCCCCCCCCCCCCCCCCCCAGTTAGTTTGGATTAGAGAATGTACTTCACATTAGGGATTGTAATCTTCATTGACTGTTTACATGTAGGAAACATTAAAGATAATTTATTAGAATGTCACAAGTTTATGTCTGATCATGGACACTTAATATTGTGTATTTATACTATTTTATAACCTTTCCAAGATAAAACTATTGCTGGAATTAAAGGATCTTAATGATGCAGTGTTGGAGTGCCTGGTTTAAATTTTTCACAAACATCAACTTAGTATGGAACATTTCAAAATATCCAAAAACCTACATTTAAGGGACAGCCAACACTAAAAATGTTATTGTTTAAAAAGCTTGATAATGCCTTTACTACCCATTTCCCAGCTTTGCACAACCAACATTGTTATATTAATATACTTTATAACATTTAAACCTCTCCATTTCTGCCTGTTTCTAAACCACTACAAACAGCCTCTTATCACATGCTTTTGTATTTGCTTTCACAACAGAAGACTGCTAGTTCATGTGGGTCATATAGATAACATTGTGCTCACGCCCATGGGTTCTGCACAACACAGCTAAAATGCAAGTCATTAGATAATAAATAAAAAGTCATATGATCAGGGGGCTGTCAAAAGAGGCTTAGCTACAAGGTAATCACACAGGTTAAAAGTGTATTAATATAACCATGTTGGCTGTGCAAAACTGGAGAATGGGTAATAAAGAGATTATCTATCTTTTTAAACAATACATTTTTTTTAGTTGACTGTCCCTTTAAGAGACAGTTTGTAAACCAGCTTGTGTCTGGTATCTAATTTAAACAAAAAAATTGATACCAAAAATTCTAAATAAATAAAATAACGAAAGTAAGAAATATTGGTTGACACAATACTTAACACAATATGTTATATGACTGTTCTAATACAGTGTGATGAACTGCTTAAATGTACCTGAACACAATGAAAAATGGGGATCATTAATTTTACTTTGATTGAATAAAGCTTTTAAACGTTTGTTTTGCCAGAGCAAACATGTAATGTGCAAACATGTTTCATGTTATCTGCATGCTGTCATAGCTAATGGTTGAATTTGTCAGACAATAAATGGCATATTGCCAGATGCCTTTTGTAAATGAAATACTCAGATATGCTCACTAGAAGAGTAATTATTATTTTTACAATTAGTGGCATGGTAAATGGAACTTTAAAACGGTAAAATAACATGTATGTTTTTTGCTTCATTTAAGAGGTAAAATAAATGTTTACTTATAATTAAAAAGCCTGTATAATCCTTAAGAAGTAGTCGCAGTAATATTCTGTTCACAAAAGTAGCTTTCCTTTACATCCCATTTAACGGCGGATTAGACTATTCTGCTCTGTAATCAATACAGTATAACTGGTTTCAGCTTCCGATATATCTCGTTGTCAATAGTAACATGCATCAATGTACTGGTCAAATACCAACTGCCCGGAGTCTGACACAAGCATGGTAAATGAACTGTAGCTCTTACTTTTAACCCGTTTTATAGATTACTTCTCCCACTAAGAGGCTGGGTACTCAGGGTGGCTCAAAATATTGTGCTGCCTGGGTCTGAGAAGGCAATGACACCGCTTTAGTAGTAACATTACTGATTACCATATCAGCCTACTAGCCTTGCCGCTGACATTACTAAGCCTGCCTGCCTACCTGCATGAAAACCATTGCTTTTGCACAATTGCAAACTAAGTGGTAAGGAAGTTATGGAAGAGATGCGCTTGTCCCACCATGAATGTCACCCCAGAGCCTGTTCTGTTTCTTTTGTGCATAATGAGGTTATGCTGCTGGGAGCCTGTAACTTCCCCCACAAAGACAGAGGACAGGAGTGGTCTGGGTGTGACAGTGACTGGCTCCAGTTACTGAAGTGTTGCCCTTGTCAAGTGCTGCCTAGGTCCATTGGACCCACTTGGCCCCATGGTTGAAATGGACCTGAGGGCGATTGAAACCTTCAGCGTATGTAGCGGATCTGGGTTGAAACTCCTCCTCCCAGCAGACTGGTCACTCTCAATCCTTGACCGCAACAAACAAATGGAGAGCCCTATGAATACGTTCAGTGTAAGCTAACCAATCCTCAAACAAAATCCAGTCCGACTCATCCATAAAAGCAATAAACTTTATTGTCATAATGGAAAACAGAATTTATGCTTACCTGATAAATTACTTTCTCTTGCGGTGTATCCAGTTCACGGATTCATCCTTTACTTGTGGGATATTCTCATTCCCTACAGGAAGTGGCAAAGAGAGCACACAGCAGAGCTGTCCATATAGCTCCCCCTCTAGCTCCACCCCCCAGTCATTCGACCAAAGGTTAGGAAGAAAAAGGAGAAACCATAGGGTGTAGTGGTGACTGTAGTTTAAACAAAAATTTTTTTACCTGACTTAATTGCCAGGGTGGGCCATGGACTGGATACACCGCAAGAGAAAGTAATATATCAGGTAAGCATAAATTCTGTTTTCTCTTGCAAGGTGTATCCAGTCCACTGCTTGCAAAACCTTTCTCCCAAAAATAGCCTCCGAAGAAGCAAAAGTATCGAATTTGTAAAATTTGGCAAAAGTATGCAGTGAAGACCAAGTCGCTGCCTTACAAATCTGTTCAACAGAAGCCTCATTCTTGAAAGCCCATGTGGAAGCCACTGCTCTGGTAGAATGAGCAGTAATTCTTTCAGGAGGCTGCTGGCCAGCAGTCTCATAGGCCAAACGGATGATGCTTTTCAGTCAAAAGGAAAGAGAGGTAGAAGTCACTTTCTGACCTCTCCTCTTACCAGAATAGATAACAAACAAGGAAGATGTTTGTCTGAAATCCTTAGTTGCTTGCAAATAGAACTTTAGAGCACAAACTACATCAAGATTGTGCAACAGACGTTCCTTCTTCGAAGAAGGATTGGGACACAGAGAAGGAACAACAATTTCCTGGTTAATATTCTTGTTAGAAACCACTTTAGGAAGAAAACCAGGTTTAGTACGCAAAACTACCTTATCTGCATGGAACACCAGGTAAGGTGAATCACACTGTAAGGCAGATAATTCTGAGACTCTTCGAGCAGAAGAGATAGCTACCAAAAACAAAACTTTTCAAGATAACAACTTAATATCTATGGAATGTAAAGGTTCAAACGGAACCCCTTGAAGGACTGAAAGAACTAGATTTAGACTCCATGGTGGAGCCACAGGTTTATAGACAGGCTTGATTCTGACAAAAGCCTGTGCAAACGCTTGAACGTCTGGTACCTCTGCCAGACGCTTGTGTAAAAGGATAGACAGAGCAGATATCTGTCCCTTTAAAGAACTAGCCGACAAACCTTTCTCCAATCTGTCTTGGAGAAAGGACAATATCCTGGGAATCCTAATCTTACTCCATGAGTAACCCTTGGATTCACACCAAAAAAGATATTTCCGCCATATCTTATGGTAGATTTTCCTGGTGACAGGCTTTCTAGCCTGAATCAGAGTATCTATAACTGACTCAGAGAAACCACGCTTTGATAGAATTAAGCGTTCAATCTCCAAGCAGTCAGATGTAGAGAAACTAGATTTGGATGCTTGAACGGACCCTGTATTAGAAGGTCCTGCCTCATTGGCTGTGTCCATGGTGGGGCAGATGACATGTCCACTAGGTCTGCATACCAAGTCCTGCGTGGCCAAGCAGGCACTATCAAAATCACTGAAGCCTTCTCCTGCTTGATTCTGGCGATCAGACGAGGGAGAAGAGGAAACGGCGGGAAAACATAAGCCAGATTGAAGGACCAAGGTGCTGCTAGAGCATCTATCAATGTCGCCTTGGGGTCCCGGGACCTGGATCTGTAGAGAGGAAGCTTGGTGTTCTGACGGGACGCCATCAGATCCAACTCTGGAATGCCCCATAGCTGAGTCAGCTGGGCAAATACCTCCGGGTGGAGCTCCCACTCCCCCGGGTGAAAAGTCTGACGACTCAGAAAATCCACCTCCCAGTTGTCTACTCTCTCAGTTGTCTGAGAGATGGCAGGAGTGGTCCCAGACTGCACCCCAGCTTAACAGACTGGCGTCGGTTGTTACAATGATCCACTCTGGTCTGCGGAAACATATTCCCTGAGACAGGTGATCCTGAGACAACCACCAGAGAAGAGAAACTCTGGTTTCCTGGTCCAACTGTATTTGAGGAGACAAATCTGCATAATCCCCATTCCACTGATTGAGCATGCATAGTTGCAGTGGTCTGAGATGTATCCGAGCGAAAGGGACTATGTCCATTGCCGCTACCATTAATCCGATTGCCTCCATGCACTGAGCTACAGATGGCCGAGGAATGGAATGAAGAACTCGGCAAGTAGTTAAAAGTTTCAACTTTCTGACCTCCGTCAGAAATATTTTCATTTCTACCGAATCTATTAGTGTTCCTAGGAAGGGAACCCTTGTGAGTGGGGACAGAGAACTCTTTTTGATGTTCACCTTCCACCCGTGAGACCTCAGAAAGGCCAATACAATCTCCATGTGAGCCTTGGCTCTGTGAAAGGACGGCGCCTGAATTAAGATGTCGTCCAAATAAGGCACCACTGCTATGCCCCGCGGTCTTAGAACCGCCAGAAGCAAGTACCAAGATATCGTCCAAATAAGGAAACACCGCAATACCCCGCTCTCTTATTACAGAGAGTAGGGCACCGAGAACCTTTGAAAAGATCCTTGGAGCTGTCACTAGGCCAAAAGGAAGAGCAACAAATTGGTAATGCTTGTCTAGAAAAGAGAATCTCAGGAACTGATGGTGATCTGGATGAATCGGAATATGAAGATATGCATCCTGTAAGTCTATTGTGGACATATAATGCCCTTGCTGAACAAAAGGCAGAATAGTCCTTATAGTCACCATTTTGAATGTTGGAATTCTCACCTAACGGTTCAAAATTTTTAGATCCAGATCTGGTCTGAAAGAATTGGAGTTCTTTGGGACAATGAACAGATTTGAATAAAACCTCAGACCCCATTCCTGAACAGGAACTGGCACAATTACCCCAGACACCTCCAGGTCTGAAACACACTTCAGGAAAGCCTGAGCCTTTTCTGGGTTCACTGGAATGCGTGAGAGAAAGAAACTTCTCACAGGTGGTCTTACTTTGAAACCTATTCTGTACCCTTGAGAAACAATGTTCTGAATCCAATGATTTTGGATTGAATTGATCCAAACACCCTTTAAGAATTTTAGTCTGCCCCCTACCAGCTGAGCTGGAATGAGGGCCGCACCTTCATGCGGACCTGGGGGCTGATTTAGACCTTTAAAAATGGCTTAGAGATTTATTCCAGACTGAAGAAGGCTTCCAATTTGAAACCGTTCCCTTAGGGGAAGGATCAGGTTTCTGTTCCTTATTTTGTCGAAAGGAACAAAAACGGTTAGCAGCCTTAAATTTTCCCTTAGATTTTTTATCCTGAGGCAAAAAAGCTCCATTCCCCCCCAGTGACAGTTGAAATCATTGAATCCAACTGAGAACCAAATAATTTATTACCTTGGAAAGAGAGAGATAGCAACGTTGATTTAGAAGTCATATCAGCATTCCAAGATTTAAGCTATAAAACTCTTCTAGCTAATATAGTTAAAGACATATATCTGACATCAATTCTGATTATATAAAAAATGGCATCACAAATGAAATTATTAGCATGTTGAATTAATTTAACAATACTATACACATTATGATCTGATACTTGTTGCACTAGGGTTTCCAACCAAAAAGATGAAGCAGCTGTAACATCAGCCAAAGAAATAGCAGGCCTAAGAAGATGACTTGAACATAAATAAGCTTTCCTTAGATAAAATTCAAGTTTCCTATCTAAAGGATCTTTAAAAGAAGTACTATCTGCCGTAGGAATAGTAGTACGTTTAGCAAGAGTAGAGATGGCCCCATCAACTTTGGGGATCTTTTCCCAAAACTCCAATCTATCAGACGGCAAAGGGTACAGTTTCTTAAAAATTGAAGAAGGAGAAAAAGAGGTACCCAGTCTATTCCATTCCCTAGAAATTACATCTGAAATAGCATCAGGATCTGGAAAAACCTCTGGAATAACTACATGAGGTTTAAAAACTGAATTTAAACGTTTACTGGTTTTAATATCAAGAGGACTAGTCTCCTCCATATCTAATGCAATCAACACCTCTTTCAATGAGGAATGAATATACTCCATTTTAAATAAGTATGAAGATTTGTCAGTGTCAATATCTGAGGCAGAATCTTCTGAACCAGATAGATCCTCATCAGAGATAGATAAATCAGAATGTTGTCGGTCATTTAAAAATTAATCAATTTTAAGAGAAGTTTTAAAAGACCTTTTACGTTTATTAGAAGGTGGTATGACAGACAAAGCCTTCTGAATAGAATTAGAAACAAATTCTCTCACATTAACAGGAATATCCTGAGCATTAGATTTTGAAGGAATAACAACAGGTAATGGATTACAACTAATGGAAATATTTTCTGCATGTAAAAGTTTGTCATGACAACTATCACAAACTGCAGCCGGAGGAACAGTTACCACAAGTTTACAACAAATGCACTTAGCTTTGGTAGAATCGACATCAGGAAGCAGGATTCCAATAGTGGATTCTGGAATAGGATCAGATTGAGACATCTTGCAATATGTAAGAGAAAAAATAACATATAAAGCAAAATGATCAATTTCCTTATATGACAGTTTCAGGAATGGGAAAATATGCAAACAGAATAAGCCTCTGGAAACCAGAAACAAAAATACATGAAGACTTAAATAATGTCAAAAGTCTGGCGCCAAGTATGACGCCCACAACTGACAAAATATTTTTGGCGCCAAAAACGTCTGCAACAAACACGAGCGTCATAGATGACGCAACTACGTGAAAATTCTCTGCGCCAACTAAGATGCCGGAAATTCCGAAAATACGTCAACAAACATAATTCTCGCGCCAAAAAAGACTCACACCAAGAATGACACAATAAATTATAGCATTTTGCGCACCCGCGAGCCTAACAGCCCGCAATTTAGAAAAAAAGTCAATTTGAAAAATTTCTTTTTTATATGTGCATTTCCCAAAATGAAACTGACAGTCTGCAAAAAAGGAAATATACTGATAAACCTGAATCATGGCAAATATAAGTATAAACATTATATTTAGAACTTTACATTTAAAGTGCCAAACCATAGCTGAGAGTGTCTTAATAAAGGAAAACATACTTACCAAAAGACACTCATCTACATAAAGTAGATAGCCAAACCAGTACTGAAACGAGAATCAGCAGAGGTAATGGTATATAAGAGTATATCGTCAATCTGAAAAGGGAGGTAGGAGATTAATCTCTACGACCGATAACAGAGAACCTATGAAATAGATCCCCGTTAGGATGACCATTGCATTCAATAGGTAATACTCCCTTCACATCCCTCTGTCATTCACTGCACTCTGAGAGGAACTGGGCTTCAGCATGCTGAGAAGCGCATATCAACGCAGAAATCTAGCACAAACTTACTTCACCACCTCCAAAGGAGGCAAAGTTTGTAAAACTGAATTGTGGGTGTGGTGGGGGGTGTATTTATAGGCATTTTGAGGTTTGGGAAAATTTGCCCCTCCTGGTAGGAATGTATATCCCATACGTCACTAGCTCATGGACTCCTGCCAATTACATGAAAGAAATGGGTACTGGCAGACAGCTGCCAGTATCTAAGATGGTGGAAGATAGGTAGAGGGGGGAGGATTTGAGAGCTGTATGGGGGGGATCAGGAAGGTTGGGGGCTGAGAGGGGATCCATCACTGCAAAATAAATATATAAAAAATTTTTTTTTAAAAATTGCCTTTTATTTTAGTACTGGCAGACTTTTTGCCAGTACTTAAGATGGCGGTGACAATTGTGAGGTGGGGAGGGAAAAGAGCTGTTTGAGGGGGGGTCAGGAAGGGATAAGGGGGTGAAATGTGTCAGGTGGGAGGCTGATCTCTACACTAAAGCTAAAATTAACCCTACAAGCTACCTAATTAACCCCTCCACTGCTGGGCGTAATACAAGTGTTGTGCACAGCGGCATTTAGCAGCCTTCTAATTACCAAAAAGCAATGCCAAAGCCATATATGTCTACTATTTCTGAACAAAAGGGATCCCAGAGAAGCATTTACAACCATTTGTGCCATGATTGCACTAACTGTTTGTAAATTATTTCAGTGAGAAACCTAAAATTGTGAAAAAGTTAACATTTTTTTTATTTTATCGCATTTGGCGGTGAAATGGTGGCATGAAATATACCAAAATGGGCCTAGATCAATACTTTGGGTTGTCTACTACACTAAAGCTAAAATTAACCCTACAAGCTCCCTAATTTACCCCTTCACTGCTGGGCATAATACACGTGTGGTGCGCAGCTGCATTTAGTGGCCTTCTAATTACCAAAAAGCAATGCCAAAGCCATATATGTCTGCTATTTCTGAATAAAGGGGATCCCAGAGAAGCACTTACAACCATTTGTGCTATAATTGCACAAGCTGTTTGTAAATAATTTCAGTGAGAAACTTAAAGTGAAAAAGTTTGTGAAAAAGTGAACGATTTTTATTTTATTTTATTTGATCGCATTTGGCAGTGAAATGGTGGCATGAAATATACCAAAATGGGCCTAGATCAATACTTTGGGTTAAATAAAAATAGAGAAGCGCTCAACCTGAGAACGAACAATAGCATAATAGCTTGTTACCACCCAAGAAGCAGCCTCTTTTTGCTCAACATGTGCAATCCTTCTCTGAACGAAACAGCAAAACCCCAGACGTAAGTTTTGGCCTATTGTGGGCCTCGTCAGTGAGGTGCAGCCATATCCCTCTAGGCACACTGAGCAACGGGTCCACGTCTGGCTTCCCGCATCACACTTAGAGAGACTTCCCTAAATGTCATAATATGCATAAATAAAAATAGAGAAGTGCTCAACCTGAGAACGAACAATAGCATAATAGCTTGTTCTATGGCTAGTTACCACCCAAGAAGCAGCCTCTTTTTGCTGTGAAAGGCATACGTTGAGCAAAAAGAGGCTGCTTCTTGGGTGGTAACTAGCCATAGAACAAGCTATTATGCTATTGTTCGTTTCCATGTTGAGCGCTTCTCTCTTTTTATTTATGCAAATTATGACATTTTGGGAAGTCTCCCTAAGTGTGATGCGGGAATCCAGACGTGGACCCGTTGCTCAGTGTGCCTAGAGAGATATGGCTGCTCCTCACTGACGAGGCCCACAATAGGCCGAAACGTACGTCTGGGGTTTTGCTGTTTCTCTCGTTCAGAGAAGGATTGCCTGGTATTTCAGGGCTGGACTGTACTGTGAAGTCAGGATCAGACTGATATGCTTCAGGAAAGTTCTTCTCTGTGAAAGGCACATGTTGAGCAAAAAGAGGCTGCTTCTTGGGTGGTAACTAGCCATAGAACAAGCTATTATGCTATTATTCGTTTCCATGTTGAGCACTTCTCTCTTTTTATTTATGCAAATTATGACATTTTGGGAAGTCTCCCTAAGTGTGATGCGGGAATCCAGACGTGGACCCGTTGCTCAGTGTGCCTAGAGAGATATGGCTGCACCTCACTGACGAGGCCCACAATAGGCCGAAACGTATGTCTGGGGTTTTGCTGTTTCTCTCGTTCAGAGAAGGATTGCCTGGTATTTCGGGGCTGGACTGTACTGTGAAGTCAGGATCAGACTGATATGCTTCAGGAAAGTTCTTCTCTGTGAAAGGCACATGTTGAGCAAAAAGAGGCTGCTTCTTGGGTGGTAACTAGCCATAGAACAAGCTATTATGCTATTGTTCGTTTCCATGTTGAGCGCTTCTCTCTTTTTATTTATGCAATACTTTGGGTTGTCTACTAAAACAAATATATACATGTGAAGGGTTATTCAGGGATTCCTGACAGATATCAGTGTTCCAATGTAACTATTGCTAATTTTGAAAAAAAAATGGTTTGGAAATAGCAAAGTGCTACTTGTACTTATTGCCCTTAATAACTTGCAAAAAAAGCAAAATACATGTAAACATTGGGTATTTCTAAACTCAGGACAAAATTTAGAAGCTATTTAGCATGGGTGTTTTTTGGTGGCTATAGATATGTAACAGATTTTGGGGGTCAAAGTTAGAAAAAGTGTGTTTTTTTACATTTTTTCATCATATTTTATATATATTTTTTATAATAAATTATAAGATATGATAAAAAATAATGGTATCTTTAGAAAGTCCATTTAATGGCGATAAAAACTGTATATAATATATGTGGGTACAGTAAATGAGTAAGAGGAAAATTACAGCTAAACACAAACACCACAGAAATGTAAAAATGTGGTAAAAATAAATGTAAAAATAGCCCTGGTCCTTAAAGGGACATTAAACACTAAATACATGCTAGATAGAATGATGCATTCAAAGTAAAGATTAGTCCATGACTAACATGTAGATGTATTTTTTAAAGTTTCATTAGTTGTTTAAAAAGTGACAAAATAAGTTTAAAGTTTTAGTGTCTATAAAACACTGGGAGCTGCCATGTTGTAACTTGTGTTACCTTCTCTGCTGTGGCCAATTAGGGTCAGTTATAAATAGGTCACTAGAGTGTGCAGCCAATGGTTGCGCTGGATTTAACAGTGTTCTGCACTTCCATTTCTAACAGGAACTGAAAAGCTCACAATTTCAGAATGGAATTACAGGCAAAAAGGACAAAATAAATAATGAAAGTATATTGCAGAGTTGTTTTATTATATACAATTTATCATATTATATTACCATCTCAAAGTGTTTAATGTCCCTTTAAGGGAAGGAAATTGAAAAATGGTCTGGTCCTTAAGGGGTTAAGAAAGACAAAACATACCCCCCCTCCAAAAATAGCTCTTTAAAAAACTTACAAGGCCAGGCGTGCTAAGCCGAAACAAACGCCAACTCCCATAACTGGAGAGCGTGCTAACAAATAGGCAACGCAGCCAAACTCGATGGCAAATAAAGAGAAAAGTATGCCAAAACCAGATGCCCACAGACCGAAGGTCATTGCATGTTAAAAACAAAAAGTGCCCTAATATGTGAAAAACCCGTTGTGCACTGACCAACGCACAGGAAAAAAAAAGAAAAAACGCTAATAGGCACAAAAGCCCAACACACCTTAAATACATTACATTAAAGGGTAATAACACATAAAAATAAATATTTAGTTCCAAGTCTATATATATCAGCAGAGGATATGGAATAGGAATATACTGAAGACCCAACAGGAGGAGGCAAAGGACAGGTCCCTGTGACACCTGTGGAAGCCTTGTGAGTAATTTCCCATGAGGTGAAACAAGAGTCACTACACATACTTAAAATACAACCCTCTGACAAACACTGCATTCTGGGGGAAACAGGCCTCAACTCAGTCTGCGAACCCCTCTCACTGAAGAATAACAAGCGCATCTTCATTCTTCACCAAGACAAGACCATTTAAAGAGACAGTCTAGTGAGTCAAAATTAAACCTTAATGATTCAAATAGGGTATGCATATTTAAACAACTTTAAATTTACTTTTGTCATCAAATTTGCTTGTTCTCTTGGTATTCTAAGGTGAAAGCTAAACCTAAGCCCTTGAAGGCCGTCTATTATCTCAGTGCATTTGAAAGTTTTCCACATCTAGAGTGCGCTAGTTCAATGTGCCATACAGATAACATTGTGCTCACTTCCGTGGAGTTCTTTATGAGACAGCACTGATTGGCTAAAATGCAAGTCTGTCAAAAGAACTGAAATAAGGTGGCAGTCTGCAGAGGCTTAGATACAATGTAATCACAGAGGTAAAGAGTATATTAAAAGGATACTAAACCCAATTTTTTTTCTTTCATGATTCAGATAGAGCATGCAATTTTAAGCAACTTTCTAATTTACTCCTACAGTCAATTTGTCTTTGTTCTATTGCTATCTCTATTTAAAAAGCAGGCATTTAAAGCTCAGGAGCCAAACCGATAAGCAAGCTTAACCCAGGTTCTCAACCAAAAATGGGCCGGCTCTTAAACTTTACATTCCTGATTTTTAAATAAAGATAGCAAGGGAACAAAGAAAAATTAGCAGTAAATTAGAAAGTTGCTTAAAATTGCATGCTCTATCTGAGTCATTAAAGAAAAAAATTGGGTTTAGTGTCCCTTCAATATAATCGTGCTATTTATACAAAACTGGGGAATGGGTAATAAAGGGATTATCTATCTTTTAAAACATACAAATTCTGGAGTAGACTGTCCCTTTAACAGGTAGGAGGGGTTTTATATAGCTCTTGGGGTTTGGGAATATTTGCCTCCTCCTAGTGGCCAGGAAGAGTAATTCCAAGGAGTAACGAATCGTGGACTTTCGCAACATGTATGAAAGAAATTTTAAATCTATCATTTTGTTCTTCTAATTCCATGTTATCTATTCTAATCTAATGGGTTTTTGTATAAACAAGCATATAACCCCCCCCCCCCCCCCCCCCCCCAGAGTTCTCTGTAAAGTGAACAAATCCCCTTTTAATAGAGCTAACTAGGCTGGTTTTAAATATTGCACAGTCAATCTTTCATGTGGGGTCCTGGAACTATGCAAAAGCTGGAGGTTACATTCACAAACTCCTAGTAAATCACATACTCATGATATTATTTTGTTACTTTTTCTCTTCATTGTATATGTGTCCTTCAGACTTATAAGGGTATTATTTTCAGGGATGAAAAACTAGAGTTAAGCTGAAAACATTAAATGTTTTCTGTTATGACATCAAAGGTGCTTATATTTGAAATACTGTTTAACCATATTCTGTTTGAGCATTCCTCCTGGGCTAGCGCTGAAAAAGATTCAGATCACACCACCACCAAAGAACAAAGGTTTGATTTGTGCAGCAGCCTGATTCCTCTAGGGGAAGGACAGATAAGTACTGAGCATATGTAATGTGCATTCCACTGGTCCTTTCATTCCACACCAGTGTTACAAAGTAAAGATGAAAACAAAAAAATCAGATAACTGGTTGTTATATAAAAGACAAGGAGGGGCTGAAAAAGGAAATACAGCATGTTAAGAAAATAGGATACAAGCTTATAAAAATTAGTATACAGATCGCCCTCGTTTTACAACGGTTCAATTTATACCGTTTCAGAATAACAACCTTTTTTTCCAGTCATGTGACTATTGAAAAGAATTAAGAAGCAGTGCATTTATTAAAATAGCCAGTAGGTGGGGGGGGGGGGGGTCGTGTCCGAACAGCGTACCAGCATGGACGCATTTTCTGTGAGCTCTGCTTAAGATCTTCTTTAATCCGCTGATTAAGGAATTACAACAGCAAAAATCAATAACATTAATTGCACCTCAGATTGGGGCCATATCTCTGTCCTTGATTGCTGTTTCTATGACTACAGGACTACAGATTGGCAGTCCTGTAGTCAGGGCAGCAGCCTATACTTGGGTAGCGTTCCCCCCCCGGACTCACCGGGTTACCAGTGCTGGCAGAACACGTCTGCCTTACTGCATCTTTCTAAATCACCAAAAGCCACAACATACCTCCTCTGAACTGACAGTCTGGAGAAGCCTCACATTACAGTGCACTCGCCTGAAAAACAACACAAAATGGCGACTGCATGGGAAACTGAACTAACGCAACACTTTGACCAGCGCTTTGCGAAATTAGATCAAATGCTACAGAAGCTTTACCAAAGCTCCCTACCCGGAGTTCTTTTAGCACGCATAATGGCAGAGGCACCTGAACAGAACGTTATGCAAGCAGCAACCTACGATAATAGTCGGAAAGGCACAGGCAATGGCGCAGACCCGCTTCTCCCTGCATAATCCTCCTGATAGCACAGCGGACAGAAAGCTGACTAAATCCACTCAAGAGCCCCTGGGATCCACTGGCACACATCCGCTTGTGCAGGCACTGGCTGTTTGGAAGCCTGAAGTCATGAATAAAACGGCATCATACTGCAGGACCCACTGCCCGTAACAAAAGAGATCCCTCATGAAAATATACTACAGGCCCTTAAGGACATACTTCATCCCTACACGACAGGAAACCTACAGCCTGAAGTCTACAGTGGACTATCTTTGAGCAGCGGCGGTCACTTAGCATCTGTGATCTCACGCAAGAACCACTGGACAGGCGCATTCTCCACAAGAGACTCACCATCCACTGTAAAGTGCCACATCTGTGCCCCACATAATTCTACCAATCAAAAGAGCACATATTTTGAAGAGGGCTAAAGACTACTTATCTTTTACATCTCTAATACGGCCCGCTGTGACCGCCACCAGTAAGACACTATTAGAGGCATATGATCTCAATATCTGTTTCAAAAAACTGTGTTACATGATCAGAACCTAATATTTTCAATATTTTTGTGACATATTGCTTTGATTCATTTACCCCAGATGTGAGTAACTGCAAGAGATCACTGTATATAGGATAAAAACTGAGGGCAAGTATGTATTATTGGTGTACAGTGAGCAGTGAATTTACTATTTGTTAATTGAGTTGTTTATAGTTTACAGACAGTGCTTATGACGAACTACCTCCTAAAAAGGGAATGCATTCTGAAAGACTTACAGGGCAAAGCTTAAATCAAATGCCAACCATAACAATCTCAGTCAATGTGTTATAAACATGGTCCCCTCTGGCTCATGCAGATAATAATACCCTTGCTGATTATAAAGTATTTTCCTGCAAAGGGACTGGATTGTTACATTTACATAGTATAATTCAAATCCAAAGGCCCCACTTCAACAAACCTAGGGGTTGAGGGTACAGTTCCCTTATATTTATCAATCAGCCACTTTATGATAATTCAACTGTGTGACAACAATTATAAAATTTATTCCATGTGTGCTATGCCAATAGCAGTGTATGTCACTGGACTGTCACCAGCACATATATATTTTTGATGTGTTCAGTTGAGGTTTTTGCTCTACATATCAGGAAGATTTGTTGTTTGTTTGTTTTGTTCAGTCTGTTTAAAATGCATCTATCATTCATGGCAAAATACATCTATCAATTATAGATACATGTGCCCATATCCTATACTGAGACAACCATGATGTATATTGGATACATTTATTTTATGATGTGTATATCTAGCTTATATTTGAATCTCATAAGTCCCCCCCCCCCCTTTTTTGTTTCTGTCTTAACTATATACAATCCCTACCTTTATGTTTATATTACAACATGGAAGACCCATGAGAGGTCCGCATTGTTATCTAAAGGGACAAAAACAAGGTTAGCTACTCAAGATCTACAAGCATGATTTTAAAATATCAATTTGACATTGTACTGTACATTCCTATAAAAGCATGTCTACTGTATCATATAATTCCTCAATAAAAATTGTTTAAAAAAAATAAATAAAATAGCCAGTAGGTGGAGCTATCCGCTTGTGTTGCAGCAAAGCCAAGCAAGCTGAAATTAATCAGTTTAACCAGACCTGAGCTATCAAGCAGATTTCAAAGGAACAAGATCTTCCTGTCTATAAATCAGTCCAGATTGGAATGCATAGAAAGAACTGTTTGCATAAAAATGCAAGTGAAGTCTGTGTTGTGTGATTATTTTATTAGGTTTATAATGCTGTTTAGCAAAAAGATTGTCAACCTCAGCCCTGGAAATTAAGATCACAAAGCAGCAGTGTATATATAAGGAATCCCTCACTCCTTAGTAAATTAGAAATTGAACAGGTTAACTACACTGTCTGTAGTAAAACTGCAGACAAGTAATTGGCCACAGCTGCGCTATCTAAACAGATAGCCTAATATGTGCAGTATCTAAAATGGGGGAGATATAATATATAATAATTTGAAATTGAAATATAAATATAAATCTATATAGGTAAGATTTAATATCAGTTTAAATGATACTTCATAATAAAATAAAATTATACAATTAGGCAATGCATTGCAAAAAATAAAAACACAATCCACAATAAATAAAAATCACAGTTGATAAGATTCACAATCCGTAGAATAAAACAATATCATATGGCATCAGATAAGTGAATAACACAATAATGCCGTCTCTTACAGCAGCTTGAAAGTCTGTATGGTTAATAAAGTCTTTTTTTTTTTAACAAGTGAATAATGGAAAAGCAGGACTTCGTCAAGCAAGCTTTAGTTGTATTTCGTCAAGCAAGATTCAGTTGTGTTAGTCTCAGAGAGCAGCAGGAAGCTAGGTATTTGGGCGAGAAGAGGGATATACAGATCCTTTTTAAACAATATACAAGTACCGATAAAAAGATGTACACTTTTACTTACACCAGATATCGATGCAAAGTCCCAAGTGCCACTTCAAAGAAAACGCTTGTCTCACAGGCGTCTCACGGCTAAACCAGGAAAGTTCTCCGGCAGTATAATCAAGCCTCCAAAGTTTAGCTCTCACGCCGTCGGGATCATCAGGCTACGGAAGCCCAGAAAGAACACAGTTCAAAGCAACGCGTTTCGGCTGTTACACAGCCTTTCTCAAGCTCAGTGTATATCCTTCTTCTCGCCCAAATATTTGTTCTTAAAACAATCACCAATACTTGGAGACAACAATGGGAAATCATAATTGTATTACCTTTATCTCTTTACACTGGGAGTGTAGAGTGTAATTTATTCTACTGTTAACACAGCTTGGCATTGATGCTAAAAATATATAATGGGACAGTATAGTCCAAAGAAAACCTTATTGTTTCAAATAGGGCATGTCATTTCAAACAACTTTCCAATTTAATTCTAACACTTATTTAGCTTTGTTCTCTTGGTATTCTTAGTTGAAAGATAAACCTAGGATGGCTCATATGCTAATTTCTAGGACCTTGAAGGCCGCCTCTTTGCAATTGTGTCAAACCAATCACAAACACAACCTCTCACCTGCAGCTTTAAAACACCTGATAATGCACACCTATCGGTAACATCAGTATTATATATACCCATGTGTCAATTTATATTGGATGTGAGATACATTGAGTTACATCTTAGAAGTGAATATTACTATATGTACCCTTCATAAACATTATAATATTACCTGTTTTTCTTGCCATTTCCACACAGGTCATATTATATGTTTTAACAATATTAGTGTAATAAAACACACCTTACATGGACCTGTATGACAATTACATGGTAAATAACAGAGGAGAACGTTTATGGTGAACTATAATAATAGTTTTCTTTTTTTTGGCTTCTTGGATGAGGGAGCTGAGGAGCCTGTAGTGGATTTTCTTGTTTTCCTGGTTTTAGAGGATTCTGGTGTTTCTGCTGGTGTGCTGGCCACAGATGATAGGCTAGATGCAGTGTCCTGCTGGTGTGTAAAGTGCTCAACCAACACACCCAAGAGTTGATTTTGTTCTCTCCATCTATTGTCCATCTGCATATCAGACATAATTCGCATCATC
Source organism: Bombina bombina (assembly GCF_027579735.1). Taxonomy (NCBI): domain Eukaryota; kingdom Metazoa; phylum Chordata; class Amphibia; order Anura; family Bombinatoridae; genus Bombina; species Bombina bombina. Next base: position 481,168,019 of record NC_069502.1, on the reverse strand, counting down.
TGTGACTGGTTCTGAACACTTGCACTTAATGATGCTGCCATGTCCCTCTGCAGCTCTATGCTAAGTTGTTGTATCCTCTCTTGCCTCCTGAAGAACCTCTCTTGGCCTCTTTATATGCTCTCAGTGCTTGTTATGAGCCTCCTCTGGAGTGCAATGTAGTCCTCACCCAGGGGAGAATACAATGCATCCACAGGCTCTTGAGCAGCAGGGCTTCTAGTTGTTTGTGGGGCAGGTTCACCTGCATCTGATGGTGCTTTATGGGGCAGGTTCAGCTGCATCTTATGGTGCTTGTTGGGCAGGTTCAGCTGCATCTGATGGTGCTTGTTGGGCAGGTTCAGCTGAATCTGATGGTGCTTGTTGGGCAGGTTCAGCTGTAGTTTCTGATATATTTCCATCTGCAGATGGGGGAGGTCGTCCCATGGAGATTGTGTTGTGGGGGGTAAATACATGGACCTTTTGTGGCTGTCTTGGCTCCCCCTCAAAGCCAAAGGAAGGATATTCCTCTGGCCTGGAATCTTGCCAGGGGTCATATGGCAATGGCGGTGGCATCACTCCCGGGTCCTCAACTGAAGCCATCCAACCACGCTCATGCCTAGGAGCATACTGTTCTTACGGAGGCCTGAAGACTGGTGGTGGTGGTGGTGGTGGCATGGATGTTTGTATCCTTGTGACAGGAGGTTCTGTGGAGGAGTCAAAGGATGAGAGGGATTAGTACAGTCAGATATATGTCCATGTGGGCATACAATTACATGTGGGTTGTTGGTTGTGGCCTGTGTTACTCTGAGACATGTTAGTATTGCACTATTCCACCTCATATCATGAATTGCATTGTGTTAAGTAGCAGTAATGTCAAGTTTAATTGTAGATGTTTTTGTTAGTATGCCAAATGCCTTGCTCCTCATCATATACATGCATGTGTGATATTAAAGGATGCTATATCTCAAATACATATAATACTGGTGTGTGGGATGTTTACTCACCAGCATGATGTGCTGTGGTTGCAGCCCCTGAGTCACGAGTCCCTGGAAGTCCACGGACTGCTGTGATACTCAGGGACCTGCGTATCATCTCCTTCCAGGTGTTATACTCTATATCCAGGGATGGACCACCGCCTGTTCCCTTCTGGTGGATAGCTTCCTGCACTATTTTTTCTTTGACCCGGCTCTTGCAGTCATTCCAGCGCTTTTTCAGGCCCTCAACAGTCCTCCTCTGCGGGGCTACACTGTTGACGACATCCTCTACCGCCAACCATGCAGTTTTTCTCTTTTTGGCAATGCCTTTGCCTTTCTCCTGCCCGAAGAGAAAACTGTAATTGTCCATGATGGCCTGGACAAGGTCAACATTTTCCTCAAATGAGAAGTTGGGACATCCCAGCCTCTCATCCTCCATGGCCACTTGGCTTCCTCCCTGTGATGTCCCTGGTGTGGGTTCCTCCCTATCCTCTCCCTCCTCCCCCCTTCTGTCCCCATGTGCGCCCTCTGTCCCTCTCCTAGATGTTCCTGCTCTATGGGGCTCTTGGGCATCTCCCCTCCCATCATCCCTTCTGGCTCTCCCTCTCCCCACTCCACTTATTCCCTGACGGGGGGGCCCACTGCTCCTCCTGTCCTCTCCAATACTCCTCTCCCTGCCACTCCTCTCCCCTCCTCCCCACCTCTCCCTGCCATCCTCACACTAAATCACACTACACACACTCACACTCCAAGTTCAATCACACACATTTACAACCAAACACTCAGCCTATCAAACTGTAAAAATCAAATAAAATATGTGTGAGGTGTTAGAAAAAAAAAGTGTGGTGTATTTGTATATGTATGTATGCATGCAATGTTTGCAATATGTGTAAGTGTACAAGCTTACTCAGCAACAATGCAACCTAACTAACTCCTCTGTTTGTGCCTCTCTCTCTATTCTGACTAATCCTCCACTCCAGTGTAGTGTGTTGTAGCTCAATGAACAATCCAAACACACTGAAGAAAATGGCGGCTGCGCATGGGTTTATATATGAATTTTGAATAGCGTAATTACGTGTCGCATTTTTATTTGAATTCCGGTTTTATTTTTATGAGTGGTAACCTAATTTGCATAAAACTACTCTTTATTGACATTTTCCGTGGACACAATTCTGGCGTAAGCTACTTGCGACGACTAAAATGTGTATTTGCGCACATTTCAGAAGATCGCCAGTTTGTCCTACTTATGCCAGTTTAGCATCTAATGGCGCAGTATATGTAACATCCTGATGTGCGAGGTGAAGCCTGCGCAGTATATGTAATCGCGCCCCAAGTAAGGACCAGGAAACCCACAGGATAGAATTCTTCAGGTTTTTTTTTTTTTTTTTAATCAAAACAGATTAAGTATGTGATTACACCCCTGGCTAGCAGTTGGATGCAGTGCTGATTTGTCATTGGCTGTTTTTTAACTTGATGATCTCCATCTGTGTCATTTCTGAACCAGAAGGCAGAAAATACTGTGATGCATTATTTTAAATATTTCTGATACGATCACATCCATTACCTCTGAAAAATAATACTTTTCACAGTCTGAAGAAAACATATACCTTTTTATGTCTTAAAGAAAAATGTAAAAATATAATATGGGGAGCTTGTGATTCACTGGCAGTTTGTGAGTACATGATACTATATTTATATCTTATCAGGAGCAGGAATGTGAAGCACACAGAGGTTGATAGCAAGCCTTTAGAAAATGTAATGATTTTTCTATCAAAATTACCATTAAAGTCTATTTAGATTTTTGTAGATGGATTGAGATGGACCCCATAGTTGGAAAGGAAATTTGCCAGGAAATTTGCCAGAAAATAACTTTGGTATCAAAAAAGAGTTTCTTATTTTTAATTAAATGTACTCATCTTGCTAAAATATCATAAAGCCCCCGTTTTTTTTTATAATTTTGCTTTTAATTCTAAGTAACTAACAAAAAAAAAATCTATCTCACTTTTATAAAAATCTCTGAGCACCTCCAAATTGTAGAGGTCTATGAAAGAAAAAAGCTTTTTTGCTGTTTATATATTTAGAAATCAAACCAAAGCTAGATTTGTACTTAATACTTGTTGTATAAGCCCAATTAAACAAGTGAGAAATACAAATAATTTAAATTATGGAAATCAAATTACGCTACAGGGGCTAAATGATATAAACAAAATTGCCTCTACATTAAAGAACATATGAACTTTTAAATACAAAATTGTGGAAAATTACAATTCACAGTTACAAATTAATCAAAGTTACTTTAACACCCAAAGTGGCCAGATAAGGGATTTTTTTTTATTATTATTATTAAAGTTTGAGAAAAAAGCATTACGAATACAACTCTAACAATAGCCTCCAGATTATAAAATTGCATTTACCTATGAAGATAAGTAGAAAACTAACATCAGTGTAAATTACTTATACAAGTACAATTTTAAGAAATAAAGCATTTGAAATATTATACGTTATAACAGCAGCCAATGGCCTCTAGTTATCAAGCCGTCAACCGCAAATACGCTGGAATTCCGCAGCATATTTGTGGCGAGGCTGATTCACCTTAGTTATCAACCCCTACTGCCCGGCAAAAGTAGAATATAGTGACGTAAGGTTCGATCCGCCAGTCTCAGTCCGACACAGATCGATGGTTACGTCACTACAGATGTTCCGAACGCAAGTTCAGCGAAATCTGACTACTTTTGGTAGTTATGAAACTACTACCAGGTACACTCGCCACTATTCAGGGCCAGCGTACCTGGATTTCAATCCGCTGCCCTGGAGGCGGCGGATCCCATAGGAATCAATAGTCTGACCATAGTCTGACCATAGCAAAAGCTCATGTTCGCTGCTGCCCGATATCCCATTTATTCCTATGGGAGATGTCTGCACCTAACACCCTTACATGTACCCCGAGTCTAAACACCCCTAATCTGCCCCCCCCCCCCACCGCCGCAACTAAATACATTTATTACCCCCTAAACCGCCGCTCCCGGACCCCGCCGCAACTATAATAAACATGTTAACCCCTAAACCGCCGCTCCCGGACCCCGCCGCCACCTACATTATACATATTAACCCCTAATCTGCCACCCCCTATACCGCAGCCACCTACATAAACTTATTAACCCCTATCCTGCAGATCCCGGACCCCGCCGCAACTAAATAAATTGTTTAACCCCCTAAACCGCCGCTCCCGGACCCCGCCGCCACCTATATTAAAGTTATTAACCCATAAACCTAAGTCTAACACTAACCCCACTAAATTAAATATTATTTTAATAAATCTAAATAATATTACTCGTATTAACTAAATTTTTCCTATTTAAAACTAAATACTTACCTGTAAAATAAACCCTAAGATAGCTACAATATAACTAATAATTATATTGTAGCTATTTTAGGATTTATTTTTATTTTACAGGCAACTTTGTATTTATTTTAACTAGTTATTAACCTAGCTAAAATAAGTACAAAATTACCTGTAAAATAAATCCTAACCTAAGTTACAATTAAACCTAACACTACACTATCAATAAATAAATTAAATAAATTACCTATAATTACCTAAAATTACATTAAAGGGACAGTAAACCTTAAAAATAATGTTATATAATTCTGCACATAGTGCAGAATTATATAACATTATATTAGCCAAACATTATTTAAACGTAATTTCCCCTATTCATTTTTAAAAGAAAGCGCTGTTTCACAGACCCGCTCTCTGCTCTCTGCTGAGCGGGTCTGTTATATTTCCTCAGCGCATCGGGCCAGCTGTATAGTCACAGCCCGGCCCAACCGCGCCATAAGACTAAGTGCAGCTCGCTCCTGTCACACCTAATCTAAGCACCCTAATAAAATAATAAAGCCCCCCAAAATAAAAAAATGCCCTACCCTATTCTAAATTACCAAGTAACCAGTTCTTTTACCAGCCCTTAAAAGGGCTTTTTGCAGGGCATTGCCCCAAAGTAATCAGCTCTTTTACCTGTAAAAAAAATACAACCCCCCCCAACATTAAAACCCACCACCCACATACCCCTACTCTAACCCACCCAAACCCCCCTAAGATCTCCCTACCTGGAGCCGTCTTCACCCAACCAGGCCGAAATCTTCATCCAAGGTGCGCAGAGGAGGTCCTTCATCCGGTAGAAGTCTTCATCCAGGCAGCGTCTTCAATCTTCATCGGAGCGGAGCCATCTTCAAAGGAGCCGACACGGAGCCATCCTCTTCAACCGACGACTGAACGACAAATGAAGGTTCCTTTAAGGGACATCATCCAAGATGGCGTCCCTCGAATTCCGATTGGCTGATAGGATTTTATCAGCCAATCAGAATTAAGGTAGGAAAAATCTGATTGGCTGATTGAATCAGCCAATCAGATTGAAGTTCAATCCGATTGGCTGATCCAATCAGCCAATCGGATTGAGCTCGCATTCTATTGGCTGTTCCGATCAGCCAATAGAATGCGAGCTCAATCCGATTGGCTGATTGGATCAGCCAATCGGATTGAACTTCAATCTGATTGGCTTATTCAATCAGCCAATCAGATTTTTCCTACCTTAATTCCGATTGGCTGATAGAATCAGCCAATCGGAATTCGAGTGACGCCATCTTGGATGGCGGTTTAGGGGTTAAACATTTAATTTAGTTGCGACAGTGTCCGGGAGCGGTTGTTTAGGGGTTAATGAGTTCAATGTAGATTACGGCGGTGTAGTGGGGGGCAGGATGGGGTTAATAACTTTAATATAGGTGGCGGTGGGCTCTGGGTGTGGCGGTTTAGGGGTTAAACAATTATTTATTTGCGGCGGGGTCCAGGATCCGCAGGATAGGGGTTAATAACTTGAATATAGGTGGCGGCGGTGTAGTGGGGGACAGGATAGGGGTTAATAGGTATGATGTAGGTGGCGGCGGGGTCCGGGAGCGGCGGTTTAGGGGTTAATACATTTATTATAGTTGCTGCGGGGTCCAGGAGTGGCGGTTTAGGGGTTAATAAGTTTATTTAGCTGCGGGGGGCTCCGGGAGCAGCGGTTTAGGGGGTATAACAGTGTAGTTTAGTGTGGGTGCTTAGTGACAGGCTATCAAAAAAGCTGTGAAGAAGACGATGAGCAGTGAGATCGATGACTGTCAGTTAACAACAGTCCGCTGCTCATCGCTCCGTACTTGGTGCGCGGCTTCTTGACAGCTTTTTTGATAACTTTGGCGAACGTATTCAGGTCTGCGGCGGCGATGGTAGGCGAGCGTATTGGGCCAGCGAATGCAGCTAAGTAGACGGCTTCATACATAGAGGCCGATATCTCTACATTTCAGATCTTAAGAGATGCTATAAAACTTTTTTTTTTACTTTAGCCTCCTGATTCTAGCAGAGGTCAACCTTGGACCCGGCATAAACACAAGTTACCAGGAAATTATTTGTATTTATTTAATACACACATTAGAGCACTGCTGGTCCCAAGTGGAAACCGATAGTTGCACATTTTAGTTGTGTGACTAGTGCTGCTCATTGGATCAGTGACAGGTTCTGCTTGGGAACCTGCACTCATAATGTGTGTTTAACCCATGTGTGAGTTAAAATAGAGAAAAAAAAGATTAGGACAAGTATCAGCATTTCGAAGGACATGCTCCTTAACAGATTTTAGCCAAAACACTGAAATCTTAGCAAACATCAGCAATTGAATATCACAGTAAATTTAAATAAACAATATTGCACATCTATCTTTCTGTATATAGGATGCCTAAATTAAGTCTCATCTGTTCAAATAATGGCAGTGCACATGGTTAAAATTTTTAAAAAGACCCATCAAGTGCAGGTACATATTCCCAGATGTGTAAACCCAAATTTTTTCTTTCGTGATTCAGATAGAGCATGCAATTTTATGCAACTTTATTTACTACTTTTATCAATTGTTCTTCATTCTCTTGCTATCTTTATTTGAGAAAGAAGGCATCTAAGCTATTTTTTGGTTCAGGACCCTGGACAGCTCATGTTTATTGGTGGGTGAATTTATCCACCAATCAGAAAGAACAACCCAAGTTGTTTACCAAAAATGGGTCGGCATCTAAACCTACATTGTTGCTTTTTAAATAAAGATACCAAGAGAATGAAGAAAATTTGATAATAGGAGTAAATTAGAAAGTTGCTTAAAACTGCATGCTCTATCTGAATCACGAAAGAAAAAATTTGGGTTCAGTGTCCCTTTAATTAGATGAGACCTTTATTCTTTAAAGGGACACTAAACACTAAATAAATGCTAGATAAAATGATGCTCATCAAGAAAAGATTAGTCTGAGAATAACATGTAGATGTATTTTTTTAAAGTTTTATTAGTTGTTTAAACAGTGACAAAATAAGTGTAAAGTTTTAGTGTCTATAAAACAATGGGAGTTGCCATGTTGTAACTTAGGTTACCTTCTCCGCTGTGACTAATTAGGCACAGTTATAAATAGGTCATTAGAGTGTTCAGCCAATGGCTGTAGGGAATATAACAATGTTCTGCACTTCCATTTCTAACAGAAACTGCAAAGCTCACATATATATATATATATATATATATATATATATATATATATATATATATATATATATATATATATATATATATATATATATATATATATATATATATATATATACACACAGTGGGGCAAAAAAGTATTTAGTCAGCCACCAATTCTGCAAGTTCTCCCACTTAAGAAGATGAGAGAGGCCTGTAATTTTCATCATAAGTATACCTCAACTATGAAAGACAAAATGTGGAAACAAATCCAGACAATCACATTGTCTGATTTGGAAAGAATTTATTTGCAAATTATGGTGGAAAATAAGTATTTGGTCAATATCAAAAGTTCATCTCAATACTTTGTTATACATCCTTTGTTGGCAATGACAGAGGTCAAACGTTTTCTGTAATTCTTCACAAGGTTGTCACACACTGTTGCTGGTATGTTGGCCCATTCCTGCATGCAGATATCCTCTAGAGCAGTAATGTTTTGGGGCTGTCGCTGGGCAACACGGATTTTCAACTCCCACCAAATGTTTTCTATGGGGTTGAGATCTGGAGACTGGCTAGGCCACTCCAGGACCTTGAAATGCTTCTTACGAAGCCACTCCTTCGTTGCCCAGGCGGTGTGTTTGGGATCATTGTCATGCGGAAAGACCCTGCCATGTTTCATCTTCAATGCCCTTGCTGATGGAAGGAGGTTTGCACTCAAAATCTCACAATACATGGCCCCATTCATTCTTTCATGTACACGGATCAGTCGTTCTGTTCCTTTTGCAGAGAAACAGCCCCAAAGCATGATGTTGCCACCCCCATGCTTCACAGTAGGTATGGTGTTCTTTGGTTGCAACTCAGCATTCTCTCTCCTCTACCAAACAGTTCTTCTTTGGTTTCATCTGACCATATGACATTCTCCCAATCTGCTTCTGGATCATCCAAATGCTCTCTAGCATACTTCAGACGGGCCCGGACATGTACTGGCTTAAGCAGGGGGACACGCCTGGCACTGCAGGATCTGAGTCCCTGGCAGCATAGTGTGTTACTGATGGTAGCCTTTGTTACGTTGGTCCCAGCTTTCTGCAGGTCATTCACTAGGTCCCCCGTGTAGTTCTGGGATGTTTGCTCACCGTTCTTGTGATCATTTTGACCCCACAGGGTGAGATCTTGCGTGGAGCCCCAGATCGAGGGAGATTATCAGTGGTCTTGTATGTCTTGCATTTTCTAATTTTTTCTCCCACAGTTGATTTCTTCACACCAAGCTGCTTGCCTATTGCAGATTCAGTCTCCCCAGCCTGGTGCAGGTCTACAATTTATTTTCTGGTGTCCTTCGACAGCTCTTTGGTCTTCACCATAGTGGAGTTTGGAGTGTGACTGTTTGAGGTTGTGGACAGGTGTCTTTTATACTGATAACAAGTTCAAACAGGTGCCATTAATACAGGTAATGAGTGGAGGACAGAGGAGCCTCTTAAAGAAGAAGATACAGGTCTGTGAGAGCCAGAAATCTTGCTTGTTTGTAGGTGACCAAATACTTATTTTCCACCATAATATGCAAATAAATTATTTCCAAATCAGACAATGTGATTGGATTTGTTTCCACATTTTGTCTCTCATAGTTGAGGTATACTTATGATGAAAATTACAGGCCTCTCTCATCTTCTTAAGTGGGAGAACTTGCACAATTGGTGGCTGACTAAATACTTTTTTGCCCCACTGTATATATATATATATATATATATATATATATATATAAAATTTATCATTATATATTACCATCTCAAAGTGTTTAATGTCCCTTTAAAAACATATTTGCAAATCCATAATATTAAGTCCTATTAATTTTCTTTTGATTAATAGGAAGATAAATTACATAAGCTATCTACCATTTTCAGTAACACTTTCACCTCAAGAGCTCACTAATAGAAGCAGATGAAAAAGAATCACATAATCTGGAAGTTGTTTTTTTTACCGATTTTATATCTGTAAAATGTAGATGAAAAATGTATCTTATCTTCTTATGCAAATGTCACTTGGGTGATTTTTTCTTTTAAAGGGCTTTATTGAAATATCACATAGTACATATCGAGGCCTACTTATCAAGCCGTCAACTATGCTGCATTCGCCGGCACCAGTACGCTCGCCTAACATCGCGGCCGCGGACCTGAATACGCTCTCCTTATTTAAAAAAAAGCTGCGCACCAAGTACGGGGTGATGAGCAGCGGACTGTTGTTAACTAACAGTCATCGATCTCGCTGCTATTCGGCTTTTTCCCAACTTTATTTATACCCTGTCACTAAATACCACCACTATACTAAAATGTTTAACCCCTATACCGCCACTCCCGGACCCCGCCGCAACTAAATAAAGTTATTAACCCCCATCCCGCTGCTCCCGGAGCCCACCACAACTAAATAAATATATTAACCCCTATCCTGCCGCTCCCGGAGCCCTCCGCAACTAAATAAATGTATTAAGCCCTAAACCTCTGGCCTCCCACATCACTACCACTTACTAAACCTATTAACCCCTAAACCGCCAGCCCCCCATATCGCCATAAACTAAATTAAGCTATTAACCCCTAAACCTAACAACCCGCTAACTTTATATTAAATATTAACTCATCCCTATCTTATAATACATTTAAACTTACCTTTAGAATTAAATTAAACTATATTAAACTACTAATTAACCTCCCCTAACTATTATACTAAAATTACATTAAACTAATAATTAACCTACCCTAACTGTTATACTAAAATTACATTAAACTATATTACATATTTAAACACCTAACCCTACTCAAATTATTTAAATCTACTATTAAATATTACTAAGTTACAAAAAACTAACAACTAAGTTACAAAAAATAAGAAACACTAAATTACACAAAATAAAAAATAAACTATCAAATATTTAAACTAATTACACCTAATCTAAGAGCCCCCCCCCCCCCCCAAAAAAAAAAACCTAGCCTACAATAGTGTTAGGTTTTTTTAAGGGTTTATTGGGTGGGTTTTAATTTTAGATTAGGGGTTTAAGCTGAAAAAGAGCTAAATGCCCTTTTAAGGGCAATGCCCATCCAAATGCCCTTTTCAGGGCAATGGGGAGCTTAGGTTTTTTAGATAGGTTTTAATTTGGGGGGATTGGTTGTGTGGGTGGTGGGTTTTACTGTTGGGGGGTATTTGTATTTTTATTTACAGGTAAAAGAGCTGATTTCTTTGGGGCAATGCCCCGCAAAAGGCCCTTTAAGGGCCATTAATAGTTTATTGTAGGCTAGGGTTTTTTCATTTTGGGGGGGCTTTTTTATTTTCATTGGGCTCTTAGATTAGGTATAATTAGTTTAAATATTTGATAGTTTATTTTTTATTTTGTGTAACTTAGTGTTTTTTATTTTGTGTAACTTAATTGCTAGTTTTTTGTAACTTAGTAATATTTAATAGTAGATTTAAATAATTTGAGTAGGGTTAGGTGTTTAAATATGTAATATAGTTTAATGTAATTTTAGTATGATAGTTAGGGTAGATTAATTATTAGTTTAAGATAGTTTAATGTAATTTTAGTATAATAGTTAGGGTAGGTTAATTAATAGTTTAATTTAGTTTAATTTAATTCTAAAGGTAAATTTTAATTTATTATGAGATAAGGATGAGTTAATATTTAATATAAAGTTAGCGGGTTGTTAGGTTTTGGGGTTAATAGCTTAATATAGTTTATGGCGATGTGGGGGGATGGCGGCTTAGGGGTTAATAAGTTTAGTAAGTGGTAGTGATGTGGGGGGCCAGAGGTTTAGGGGTTAATACATTTATTTTAGTTGTGGAGGGCTTCGGGAGCGGCGGTATAGGGGTTAATAATTTTATTAGAGTTGCAAGTTTTCTCTGTGAAAAAAATCACAAAAAGACAAAGGCGCCTCCTGGTGTAATACAGTTGGTGAAAGAGATTTGTTAGGTTATCAAAAAGGTACTCACAAGTGGAGCAGCACCCAATTGTGCTAAATCAAACAGACTGGGATCTCACAGTGTCCCAGCTCACTGACACTGCAAGGAAACTGGTTTCTCCAACGTCTTGCCGGACTGACAGAGCTCAGACTCTCACAAAGAAGTTTACATAAAACCAAATTTTATTAATAAAATAAAAATCTCAGTGTCTCATGACACTAGATATTAAAAGAACAAGCAACGCGTTTCTCAGACTGCTGTCTGTTTCATCAGGCTTCTAATGATACAATGAGAGTACTGGCTTAAATAAAAACATATGACATATTTTAAATATGTAAACCTCTTTGTGAGAGTCTGAGCTCTGTCAGTCCGGCAAGACGTTGGAGAAACCAGTTTCCTTGCAGTGTCAGTGAGCTGGGACACGGTGAGATCCCAGTCTGTTTGATTTAGCACAATTGGGTGCTGCTCCACTTGTGAGTACCTTTTTGATAACCTAACAAATCTCTTTCACCAACTGTATTACACCAGGAGGCGCCTTTGTCTTTTTGTGATTTTTTCACAGAGAAAACTTGCTCTTAGATCCTGATTTCCCTGACAAAGCAGCTGACTCCAGTCATCATCTGTGTTCCTGATCATTGATCATCCTGGTATTTGATCACATTCATCATTTGGGACTATACCCACCCCAATTGGGACATTTACCATCTATATAACATTGCAGAAGAAGACAGCATTTCCAGATAAGAACCTTTCAGGAATTTCTTATTACTGTATTTGTTATTATTTGTGTTGTATCCTATGTTTCTCATAGTCCCATATTTATAAGAATTGTTTCTTATTTGTTTACATTATTTCGTATAGTATATTTTATTATAGTTATTACATGTAATTTCTTGTTCTCTTCTCTCTTAGCCTATTTACATAGTAATCATATAGGGTCCTGTGCGCCCCCTAGTAGTAACACACCCTTAGTGTTACTGATTGTTTCTTTTTATTAGAGTTGCGGTGGGCTTCGGGAGCAGTGGGATTAGGGGTTAATACATTTATTTAGTTGTGGCGATGTCTGGGAGCAGCGGGATAGGGGTTAATATATTTATTTAGTGGCGGCGGGGTCGGGGAGCGGCGGGATAGGGATTAATAACATTATGTAGGTAGCGGCAATGTCGGGTGGCAAATTAGGGGTTTGATTCCTATGGCATCTGCAGCCTCCAGGGTGGCGGATTGAAAAGCAGGTACACTGGGCCGGAATAGTGGCGAGCGTACCTGTTAGAAGCGTATATATATGGAATCGGGACATGCAGACAAGCTTGACTAAAGGATGTTGGTAATGTGCTTAAAAGATTCAGTCCTCTATGAATAAGTGGCCGGAGACGACTTGTTGCTAAAATCTCCGTAGTCTGAGGTAGTGGCATTGGTCATGCAACGTATCCTCAGAAGTTTGCTCTTTAGTTTCAAATTTTTCTTTCTGCTTTTCTATTTTTTATTAATATATACAGTTAACAGAGGTCACAGTAATGTACTAAAACAAGATACAAGTAAGGATGAGCAAAACAATTACCCTAAAGTTAACACTCCATCAACTATCCTAAATAGCAAAAAACAAGTAAACTTGGCAATTACAGTAGTCTGTCAGGAACTAAAATAATTGCTGTACCGTCACAAATTCTGTATGATTATTTTGAACACAAAGCCTTAGCTTAATAATAATTTCCAATTCTATTTTATCTTTGTCACCCTCATCCACTGGGGAAGGGGTGTGCTTCTCTGAAGCCAAGGTGGGAGGGGGGGAAGAGGAGTAGGAAAGAGAAAAACGGGGGAGGGGAAAAGAAAGGAAACATCAGGTTTTAGAAATGTTGGGGCTGTAGCATGTGGGCCATATCATATTCACCCACCGCCTCGTCCCGTGGGGTGTCAGTCAGTCTATCCTCTCATGTCCGCGTTCTGATACACCTGATTTCCACATCTGGAGCATTAGTTTGTGTATCTCTATTTTAGCAGTACGCAGAAAGTGATACCTTTCTAGTTGCAAGGTATGCTGCACTTTCAGTTTCCATTCTGATACTGAGGGTATCTTGTCAGTCTTCCAGTGAAGTTGAACGAGTTTTTTCTCGCATGCTAGCATCAACACCAGCAAGATGTTTTAAGTTTTGTTATGCATTTTGTAGGAGAAATGAAACAATAGTGTCTCAGTAGTTTTGGGTATGTTTATATGCAACAAAGAGCCGTCTGACCTGCATCCTGTCCAGCATTTTCCAGAGGTTGTGGAATATATTAACTTGAGTCTAGATGGTGTGAGGTACCATCTGCTCTTCAGTTTGTATTGTGATTCCTGTACATGCGCCTAGACCGACACACACTTCCCTACCCTAAACATTTGTTGCCATTCTACAACCATAAAAGTCTTTTCCAGTTCTTTCTGCCACTGATTAATGTATATTGGATATTTTCTGCTGGTAGTAGTAAGAGTTTGTAGATTAAAGAGATCAAGTGTTTGGGTGCATGACTCATAGTACAAAGTATTTCAAAAGGTGTAGTTTCCCCTGTGAGATGTTGTTTCTGTTTGTGCGTGGTAATATAGTGGCTGATTTGTAAATAGGTGAGCCATGGTAAAGGGAAGTCATGGTGGTCCTTTAAGATTTAATTTCTTGGTTTAAGTTTCCCACTCTTAATCATATGGCCTGTGTAATTTATTGGGGGTTTCTGAGATTTGTGTCCCAAGGTAAGAGATATAGGGAGCTCGGGGTTTCCATATATTGTAGACAAGGGAGAGTGGGTAGTATAGATGTGGGAGCTTATTCGTATGACCTTGTCCCACTCGAGTAGGAATTGCTCTATCAGAGGGAAATTTGGAATATTGGATAGTCTATATTGCCAGTATATAGCAGGGTGAGAATACAGTGTATTTAATAATTATTCTTTAAAATAACCCCCAATTAAAATATATATACGAAACAATTAAAATCAATATCTATTCCTTAATTCTTTAAGATTAGTTAAAGTTATAAACATTGAATTATATTTATAGAAACCATATTATGAATCAAATGATACACACTTAAGCTGTTACAATATTCTATACAAAGATCATAAAAAACTAAATTTATGCTTACCTGATAAATTACTTTCTTTTACGATATGACGAGTCCACGGATTTCATCCTTACTTGTGGGATATTAACCTCCTGCTAACAGGAAGTGGCAAAGAGCACCACAGCAGAGCTGTATATATAGCCCCTCCCCCTTCCGCTCCACCCTCAGTCATTCGGCCAAAGGTATAGGAAGAGAAAAAGGAAAGGCTAAAAAGGTGCAGTGGTGACTGAAGTCTACAAAAAAATAAATAAAGAAAAACTGTCTTAAAAAGAACAGGGTGGGTCGTGGACTCGTCATATCATAAAAGAAAGTAATTTATCAGGAAAGCATAAATTTAGTTTTCTTTTACAAAGATATGACGAGTCCACGGATTTCATCCTTACTTGTGGGAAACCAATACCAAAGCAATAGGACACGGATGAAAGGGAGGGACAAGACAGGAACCTAAACGGAAGGCACCACTGCTTGAAGAACCTTTCTCCCAAAGATAGCCTCAGAAGAAGCAAAAGTATCAAATTTGGAAAATTTGGAAAAAGTGTGAAGGGACGACCAAGTCGCAGCCTTACAAATCTGTTCCACAGATGCATCGTTTTTAAAAGCCCATGTGGAAGCCACAGCCCTAGAAGGAGCCGTAATTCTTTCAGGAGGCTGCTGTCCAGCAGTCTCATATGCCAGGCGGATGATACTTCTCAGCCAAAAAGAAAGAGAGGTAGCCGTAGCTTTCTGACCCCTACGCTTTCCAGAACAAACAAAGAATAATGAAGATGATTGACAGAAATCCTTAGTTGCCTGTAAGTAAAACTTTAAGGCACGGACCAAGTCCAAGTTATGTAACAGATGCTCCTTCTTAGAAGAAGGATTAGAACACAAGGAAGGAACAACAATTTCCTGATTAATATTCTTATTCAAAACAACCTTAGGAAGGAACCCAGGTTTGGTACGTAAAAACCACCTTATCAGAATGAAATATGAGATAAGGCGAACCACACTGTAATGCTGAAAGCTCAGAAACTCTTCAAGCAGAAGAAATAGCAACCAAAAACAGAACTTTCCAAGATAATAGTTTAATATCTATGGAATGCATAGGTTCAAACGGAACCCCTTGCAGAACTCGAAGAACTAAATTCAAACTCTGATACATTTGCCAAATGTTTGTGAAACAGAATTGACAAAGCTGAAATTTGTCCCTTTAAGGAACTTGCTGATAACCCTTTCCCCAATCCTTCTTGGAGAAAAGACAAAATCCTAGGAATCCTAACTTTACTCCATGAGTAACCCTTGGATTCACACCAAAAAGATATTTACGCCATATCTTATGATAGATTTTTCTAGTGACAGGCTTTCTAGCCTGTATCAAAGTATTGATAACTGAACCAGAGAATCCTCGCTTCGATAAAATCAAGCGTTCAATCTCCATGCAGACAGTTGCAGAGAAATTAGATTTGGATGTTGGAAAGGACCTTGAATGAGAAGGTCCTGTCTCAACTGAAGTTTCCACGGTGGCAGAGAGGACATGTCCACTAGATCCGCATACCAAGTCCTGCGTGGCCACGCAGGCGCTATCAGGATCACTGAAGCTCGCTATCAAGATCACTGAAGCTCTCTCCTGTTTGATTCGAGTAATCACGTGTGGGAGGAGAGGAAACGGCGGAAACACATAAGCTAGGCTGAACAACCAAGGTACTTCCAAGACATCTATCAGTTCGGCCTGAGGATCCCTTGACCGGGATTCGTATCTTGGAAGCTTGGCATTCTGACGAGATGCCATCAAAACCAATTCCGATCTGTCCCATCTGAGAATCAATGAGGCAAATACCTCCGGGTGAAGTTCCCACTCCACAGGATGAAAAGTCTGTCGACTTAGAAAATCTGCTTCCCAGTTCTCTACCCCTGGGATGTAGATCGCTGACAGATGACAAGAGTGGGCCTCTGCCCAACTGATTATCTTGGATAATTCTATCATCGCTAAGGAACTCCTTGTTCCCCACTGATGATTTACAAATGCCACAGTCGTTATGTTGTCTGACTGGAATCTGATGAATTTGGCCGAAGCCAACTGAGGCCACGCCTGAAGCGCATTGAATATTGCTCTCAGTTCCAGAATATTGATTGGAAGTAGAGACTCCACCTGAGCCTTCAGGGAGTTCCAAACTGCACCCCAGCCCAGAAGGCTGGCATCTGTTGTCACTATCACCCACGAGGGTCTGCGGAAACAAGTCCCCTGGGACAGATGATCTGGTGACAACCACCAAAGAAGAGAGTTTCTGGTCTCTTGATCCAGAATTATCTTTGGAGATAAATCCGCATAATCCCCATTTCACTGACCGAGCATGCACAGTTGCAGTGGTCTGAGATGAAAGCGAGCAAACACTACCATTAATCCGATTACCTCCATACACTGAGCTACTGATGGCCGAGGAATGGACAGAAGTGCTCGTCAAGTATTCAAAATCTTTGATTTTCTGACCTCCGTCAGAAATACTTTCATGGCTACCGAGTCTATCAGAGTTCCCAGAAAAGGAACCCATGTCTGTGGAACAAGTGAATTCTTCTCTATGTTCACCTTCCAGCCGTGAGTTATTAGAAAAGACAACACTGTGTCCGTGTGAGATGTTGTCAAATGATATGTTGACGCCTGAATCAGAATATCGTCCAGATAAGGGACCACCGCTATCCCTTGCGGTCTGAGAACTGCCAAAAGAGACCCTAGAACGTTTGTGAAGATTCTGGGTGCTGTGGTCAACCCAAAAGGAAGAGCCACAAACTGATAATGTTTGTCCAAGAAGGCAAACCTTAGAAACCGATGATGATCTTTGTGGATTGGAATATGAAGGTAAGCATCCTTCAAATCCATGGTAGTCATATATTGACCCTCCTGGATCATTGGCAAAATCGTTCGAATTGTCTCCATCTTGAATGATGGAAATTTGTTTAGACCCTCTAATTTCTTATCCATAGGATCCTTGAAAGCACAACTGTCCTCAATGGGTATAGTAGTACGCTTAGTTAGGGAAGATATAGCTCCCTCTACCTTAGGGGCCACTTGCCATGAGTCCCGAATAGTATCTGATATAGGAAACATTTTCTTAAAATTAGGAGAGGAAGAAAACGGTATACCTGGTCTATCCCATTCCTTACTAATAATTTCCAAAATTCTCTTAGGAACCCGAAAAACATCAGTGTAAGTAGGAACTTCCAAATATTTATCCATTTTACACAATTTCTCTGGAGGAATCACAATAGGATCACAATCATCCAAAGTCGCTAAAAACCTCCCTAAGCAACAGGCAGAGGTGTTCAAGCTTAAATTTAAATGACATAGCATCCGAATCTGTCTGAGGCAAAACATTCTCTGAATTAGAAATTTCACCCTCAGAAAGTAATTCCCTAATTCCCAACTCAGAGCACTGTGAGGGAACATCGGAAATAGCTAATAAAGCATCAGAGGATTCAGTATTTACATTAATACTTGACCTACTGCGTTTACCCTGCAACACTGGTAATTTAGACAATACCTCTGTAAGGGTAGTTGACATAACTGAAGCCATCTCCTGCAGAGTAAAGGAATTAGACACACTAGAAGTACTAGGCGTCGCTTGTGTGGGCATAAAAGGTTGTGACACTTGGGGAGAATTGGATGGCATATCCTGATTCTCTTCAGACTGAGAATCATCCCTAGGCACACTTACTTTATTTAAAATATGCTTTTTACATTGTAAAGCCCTTTCAGTACAAAAGTTACACAATGTTAGAGGGGGTTGCACAATAGCTTCTAAACACATAGAACAATGAGAAACCTCAATGTCAGACATGTTGAACAGACTAGTAATACCACAAAAGTCGTTTAAACACTTATTTATAGCATAAAATAAACATTAGCAAAAACGTGTACTGTGCCTTTAAGAAAAGAAATTTTCCAAAATGCACAAAAAATGTTAAATTATTCCCAAATTTAACTTAATATCGTTGGTTAATCCAAAAATTACTGCAACCAGAAGCAAGGGCAGAAATAAGGCTTTAGAAGTACTTATATCAACATGTAGTCAAAAGATAAAAATAAACTCTGCACCTCTGCGCCTACCTGCCCCCAGGGTACTTCGAATCAAGTTTCCAACCCTTCAGTCCAGCTACACAGTCCAGGAGCCACCGAGTTACTGTTTGCTGCTGCTAAGCCTGAAGAAATTGCGCCAAAATAGTCTCTGCCTATTAAGGTCAAAAGTTGGAGTAGGCCCAAACAACACCGCATGGAAATGAAGTTTTGCACTAAAGTAAAAATACACACACAATATAACCCTCAAGCATAAAACCAATAAGCTTTAAGTGCCAAAACTAAAAAACATGAAACATAATTTTTTATATTGTTTCCCATGTCACATAATGCCCGAATATCAACTAATGATAAATATAAAATAGGGACTCCAGTAACACCCCTCTTATTAAAATAGTTTTTACTGCTTACCCCATTCCCATACAGGGAAATAATGCCAACCAGTTCTGATACACCAAGTCTCCTCAGAAAAAAAGGCTGCACATACCTTAATGCTGCTTGTAGCATGAAACCGGTCTCCTCACTAAAGATGTCTCATAGTTACCTTCAGAAGTCTTGTGGGAACCAGCGTGGATCTTAGTTACAAATGCTAAGATCAGGGCAGAAATCTTCCATATCCCCCTGAGGAAAATAGTACACACCGGTACCATTTAAAATAAAAAACTTCTTGATTGAAGAAACTAAAACTAACACCTCACTTTACCATGTCTTCCTAGTATAACACAGGCAAAGAGAATGACTGGGGGTGGAGGGGAAGGGGAGGGGCTATATATACAGCTCTGCTGTGGTGCTCTTTGCCACTTCCTGATAGCAGGAGGTTAATATCCCACAAGTAAGGATGAAATCCGTGGACTCGTCATATCTTTGTAAAAAAAAAATATACCTTTACAATTCACATTGAATCACATTAAAATATCAAAATAAAATACCAGAATATGGATCGCTAACTTTAACAGTGCCTAGTTAAACAATGTAACAAGATACTTTAACAGACAATTTCTATGCCAATTTATCTGAGCTGAAATAAATCTTATTTAGCTACAATAAGGCAAACTCTAAAATATATAGTTGCAAATATAAATTACTTAGCACTAAATATGACTAGTTTTAAACTACACAGGACTATGAACACAAGCTTAAAATACAAAGTATGCTCTCTAAATTTACCAGCTGTAATCTAACTATAGTCTTAGAATGCCTTTGATTTAAATATTATATATATTTAACAGTTTCTTATACTTTACCAGATCGGCAGTTTGATAATTCAGTTAATATCCATATATGTCTATCGTCATATGTTCTAGGGGAATTATGCACATTTGTAAGAGAATTAATCTTGATAGTCTCTTATCCACAGAGTGTCCCAACAAATTTGTCTTACAGAAAACTGTGTTCGCACACTGGTTTCTCTTATAAGCAAAAGTGGCAACAGCAGGATTCCAAACAGTCACCCACCAAACTTTTTCCACCAAGATCCCTTTCTCTGTGTGCAGAGAGTTTTTGTCTGAGACAAAACTCCTCTCCTTCTCTTAATCATTCGATAGATTTGGATATGCCCTCTTCTCTGATTGACTACTGGGAAATGTCATTTTAACAGCCAAATGTCTTTTGGTTGTAATTCTGGATTTAGGCCATAGGGGGCAGAAGACAAGAAAAACTGTTTCATTTTCAACACTGCTATACATTTTAATATAGATTCATATATATTTTTACAATTTATATTTAGGGTATTGACTATTTCTTGCCTCAGCAAACAATTTTATCCAATTTATATAGGATCACTTAATATTATTTAATCTGGGCATTTTATCAATATTAAACATGATACACTTCCCACAATACAAAGTGAAATAACTGCATTTAAATGGTACCTAAGACTCTATAAATCTTAGTATCTATTTGCTATACACTTTAGTGAAAGGCTAATATTACATTTAATAATCCCTTATGAATTATTATACCCACTATATAATATTAACACACAATCACTAGCTTAAACTACTTGTAAGGTCATAAACTCACGAAGTCTTATTCCAGCAGTAGCAAAACTTTTATTACAATGAGGCTAATTAAACATTATTACAATATGCAGATTAAATATAAATTACACATATGCAAATCACTTATAAATACTCAGCAGTGAACTATACATCAATATTACACTAATACATTTGCCCAATCTATGTGAAAGTATGGTGTGCTGAAATTATGTGTCTGTAAGGATCACTTACTTCTGATGTTAGCTGTGGTCACCATTCCAATTGAAAAAGAGTGAAAGAGAGTGAACTCCAGTATTCCTGCTACTTTTATTGTAAGTTTTTCATCCCTCCCACCATGATGATGTCACTCATAAGCAAGCCCCCATTGTAATTTTAAGAGTATATGGTTTCATCCTGCATGTGCTTTGGGGGTAGGGAATGGCATTAGCCTTAGACAAAGGATCTTAAGCCAGCTGGTCATCCTTCTCAGATGGGGGTCTGGTAATGTGATCTTTCTACATTCCATAGTGACCTAGTATCTGAATGAGGAGTTAACCCCTTCTTGACCATTCAGCTGAGTTCTTGTAGAATACATATACCATATATATATGTATATATATATACCCCTTCCAGACCATATGTGAATTCAGATCATGCCATTATTACATTCCCCCCTTTTGGCAATGGAGGTTACCATACCCTTCCATTCCAATGGTTGTTTTTATATGAGTGAATCTGATGGAAGATTCCTAACCCCACCTATGTGTGATGACTATATTAGTGTACTAAAGACGCTTCCATTCGCATACCATAATATAAGTGATATACACGTGCAATTAATGATTTTAAATAACAACACATACAAATTTGAATAATTATACATAATATAGAAATAAATAATATGATTATAAATGGATGTATAAACAGATTTCCCAATGCAGAACCCCATGATGACTGTTTCGAAAAGGAATTTGCTAATTTCTGCCACCAGGTTGCACTTGACATCTCCGTAAAAGTATGTTCAATCCTTTGTAGTTCTTGTTCCTGATGGTAGAAATTTACATGAACACGTTCCCCAAAATTTTTAAGATGTTCTAGTAACACAGAGTCTTTTTGCAATAAGGTTACCCATTTTTGCCAAGGTGCATCATCTACTAATATTGGGGTTATGAGTGGAGCCCCCAAGGTAGCATTATATGTGAGTAACTGTGGGACAGTGAAGTTAAACTGTAGTGAACTTATCCTCACAGGGTACCCAGTAATACAATAAATCCCTGGTGTGATTTGTTCCCTTGAATTACACCTGTCAAACCATACATGCACTTCATCTTTAGGCTTCAATGCAACAAAACACACCTTTCCTTGTCCTAAGGGAAAAATCATATCTTGGGGATTAACTTTCTCCACAAAACCATTGCAATATGAGTGATTATGCCAGCAGGAATCAAAAATTATTCTTGCCTGGTTGGGTAGACATAAAATTTTAGAAGGAAACCTTATGCAGCCAGACATATCTACCTGTTCCATATGGGAACCATTCCATATAAAATTTGGGAACTCTAACTCATGATGCAAAACATGAGATTCTGTGACAGGTGTTCCTAGTGAAAACAAATGATAAACATTCTGATAGGTACCACTAGTGGGCACAAGTGAAGTAGCCCTGCATATATTTTCCCTGCATCCCAACCAACTGTTTAACCATAATTCTCGGTGTTTTGATGCAAAACTGTTAACAACAGACTGCTCCCACCCTCCCAAAGGTGTATGGTTATTTTCCATAGCCTGTGCTATTAATTTAAAGTCAGTTGATAATTCTGTTTGCATGGAAATACACACAAAATCCCAGGATACTTCCCTTAACCTACTAATTACTCCTATCAGTATTTCCTCTGTATGTTGAATGGCAGGACCCTGAACCTGAATGACTGTCTGTGTCAGTGTCTCTACCAGGGTGTTTATCATTTGTTGCGTATGAATCCCTTTTGCATTTAACATCCCCTGAGACTGTAAGGTTGCTGTTAGGCTGGATATGTCAATGGAATTTACCACACCTAGCCCTGTTCCCACACCTCCCAAAACTGTATCCATGATATCCCTCCTAGTCCTTCTCCTAGTACCTTCTGCCCACTTAACTAATGCTTTTTCCATAGTGGCAGTAATTCTGGAACAATTTTGGTAATGTGTGGAAACTAGCCAATCTATTATTTTAATCTTCCACGTGATAAATTGGAATGTGGCATCCCTCAATACTGGAGTTGGCTTGATTGTACTTGTTTGAAATGGACCACTAGAAACAACACTTTTCCCCTTACACATTGGAGTATTGTCATAATGTTTCATCTTTGGTGTAGTGATTAAAGTAGAATAGATCAAAGGCGCAAACGTGGTTGTTTCCTTTATTTGATCTATTTTTAAGTATACTTCAATCCCTCCACCAAAGTTGGCAGCTGTAACCCTCCAATTAATCCCTTCTCCAATTTGTTGTTCAAATATAACCTTGGTTATATTATAGTTATCGCCATTTATAGTGTGAATAGGATTTGTAAATGTTGTAGACACAGAAACACCTTCTCCCACCAGACCTACAGTCCATTTTCCCCAAGCCACCCACTTACATTCCCATTCAACTTTATTACCCTGATTGACCCTCCAAAAACCAATTAATTGTCTTGATGTTTTTCTGCAAATATTTCAATTTTCCCACCCACATTAAAAGTCAATTTTCCCAAACAATCTTTGTGAAGGTCTTGAGAGCTCCATAAGCCTGTCCATCCTCTGATGATGCTGCTTGAGCTCCATCTACGACTCCTTGTGAGGTTTGTGATTGAAAGTTCATTACAGTCACAGATTGGAAGTTTTTGCAATAACACCCACACAAATACAAATAGGTTTGTGGCGATCATTCCTCTCAGGCTCCACATAATGAAATCTGTCAAAAAAAGATTAAGAGAATATCAGTTCTTAGCAGAAATATCTACATCTGGGACAGCTGTCCCTCTATACAATTTACATTGGTCAACATGGACCCATTTGTAACCAGGCTGCCTTCTGGTTTTCCCAGGGGTTGATCTTTCTATTTTAATTACAGTATTACCCAATTTGTCCAAAATTCTATAAGGTCCTTCCCAATTTGCATCCCAGGGAGAATTTTTGCGAAAATTTTTAATCATGATCAATCCCCCCTTCTCAAACAGAGGTGTTTGAGGTGTAGATGAAAATTTACAATCTGTTGGGGCCATATTAGAGGCAGCAAAAATTAGCAGTGAGCTCAACTGCTCCTGAATTTGGGAGAGTGTGACGAAACCAATCTCGCCACTGTACATTGGAGGGCCTGTTATGGAACATTCTTTGGGCTGGAGGTACATGGGCTTAAGGATACCCAGAGACTGCATGAAAATATGGAATTTTATATGCTGGACACCCCATGTACTTTCATAACTCTGTCTTATGTCTATGTCACCCTGTATCCATAAATACAGGATGGGTACAGGGTGTGAGTGCACCTTTTGGGAGCAATTGTGACTCTATAAGCCAAGTGGGCATAAAAGACTTTATAGCTAATAAGAACTGTTCCTATATTCTGTAATAAGATGTATTCTATGTATGTTTCAGATCTGATTGTGTCTCAGGAGTCTGTCTGGGTAAACTGATTGTGTCCTTGTGTGATTATGTTAACTAGACTGCCCAACATCAGATTGTCTGAGTACTTAATATGTTAATCTGTTTTACCTGTGAATAGACAATTGTTAGAGGTTTGATGCATTGTTCATATGTTTGCTTTACTGTTAAACCAATGCCCTCTGTAACCTGAAGCCAGGGTGTATAAATCTGTGTGCTGCCTTCAAATAAAGTAGTTATTCTTTTTTAAACCTGAAATGTGGAGCTTGGTCTCATGTTTGCAGGGAAACTGGCTGGGTTGTGAATTGCTGATTCCCTATGCAGGACATTGTTCATCTGGTATTAACCCTTGGTACACTGTTGGTACCGTAACATTGGTGGCAGCGACGGAATGAACCTTATCGCCCAGAAGAGCAACTACACAAGCCAGTAACCTCAGGAAGAGGGGGATTATTACAATACTGACTAAGATGGAAAAGAGAAAAGTACATTTTGCAGCTTTTAAAAACTTCCTGGAAACAGAAGGAGAGATTGATGGGTACCTTGCGGATTTTGAGAGGCAATGTGCACTACACAAGGTACCCGCAGAGGACTGGGTCACGATATTATCTGGAAAATTATCCGGCCGGGCCAGAGAGGCTTTTCGGGCCATTCCAGATGAGGAAGTCAGGGATTATAATACTGTAAAAGAGGCTCTGCTCTCCAGGTATGCGGTTACACCGGAGGCATACAGGAGGCGGTTCAGAGACACTGTTAAATTAGCTGGAGATTCCTACCTTGAGTGGGCATGTAAGGTGCACCGCACAGCAGCTCACTGGATAGCGGGGTGCCAAGCCATATCTGGGGAAGAGGTGCTGCAGCTATTCCTGTTGGAACATTGCTTCGACAAATTACCCGCAGGAGTTCGAGAGTGGGTTCGGGACCGTAAACCCTCCACCCTGCAGGAAGCGGCTCGCTTGGCAGATGAGTATACGGATGCCCGCAAACTGGACACTGCTACCACTATGCCCCCTGCTAGAGTGGAGTACAGACCCCCAGTCACCCCAGCAGCTGCCAGTTACCAAACCCCGGCGCACCACTATACCACACGGCCTCCGGCCACAAACTACCCTCAGAGAGCCCTGCGGTGCTACTCACAACCTATTCGGTGCTTTAGATGTAAGCAACTAGGGCACAAAAGACCAGAGTGTCCCCTAAACGCAGCGAACCAAGCGCAGTCCTGGAGAAGACCCGCCGGCGGAATCCCACGTAATCCTCAGCCTGCGGCCCGCTACGTAGAGGCGCAAGAATGCTGGAGCATCCTACATGAGGCAGACCTTGTGCAAGCTGCCCACCGGAATAACCGGCAACTGGTTAAAGTGAATGGGAAGAAGGTCAGTGGTCTACGGGATACTGGTGCTACCATGACCTTGCTTCAAAAGAACTTGGTGTCTGAGAAACAGTACACTGGAGACACTGTGGCTGTGAGGGTAGCAGGGGGCGATGTGTTCAGCCTACCTGTTGCCAGGGTACATTTGGATTGGGGAGTGGGCGCTAGACCTGTGAATGTGGGGGTCAAGAAGGACTTACCTGCTGATGTTCTTCTTGGAAATGACTTGGCCCCCCTTGTTTCTGCCTACGCTCCTATGGGTCCCGCTGATGTTAACTCTGTGACTACCCGTGCCCAGATCCGTGCAGCAGAGACTGACCCACCTGCTGCTAAGCCCCAGGACGCTGAGCTCAGTAAATCTCTATCCGCTATTGATATGTGGAGGTCCCGTTACAATGCGCTGATGAAGGAGAAGAGGAGCGCAGAGGAAAAAGCACGTTTAGAACAGGAATCTCTGCTAGACAAGCTGCACCGACAGACTGCAGAAAACACCAGCTTGAGAGTGGAACATGAAACATTAAAGAAAAACTTAGTGACACTGGAGGAGAAGCTGACGCTGGCTCATAGTGAGGTGCTGCAACTCAAGGGCACCCTATGTCAGTATGAAGGGATTGTGGATACCTATAAAGAGCAGGTACAGAAAACTCGTAAAGAAGCTGATGTGATTTTGAAGGACTGTTTGGCCCTGGTCTGGGCACTGAGGAATTTGAACCCTTGTTTGTATGGACAGGAATTCTCTCTCATAACGGGAATACAGATGGATTGTCCCAGCAAACTGACATGCCTACCAGGCGCTCTGGTGGTATATGGCACAGTACATACCCTGGACAGCCGAGCATGACAAACCAGAGGGAGAGGAGTTTGATGGTCCTGTCCCCCAGCAACACGGCTGTTTAGCCAAAGGGGAGACGATTGGTCTCCCCCTCCAGCAGCACAGCTATGTATCCAAAGGGGAGACAGTCGGTCTCCCCCTCCAGCAACCAGGCTCCCACCAGGCTACTTCCATGGTAGTGCTGGCACCCGGGCAGAGTACAGCTGGTCTCTGCCCACCTCGCAACCCACCAATTCAGCGTACCAGTCCCCCACACAGCTGTGGTGAGGCACCTGGACATGGACAAGTTTTCCCCGTACTCAGGTGTAGTAACCATTTATTGTGGGTGGGCTGTACTACTAATTGTGTTTTATGGGTGGGTTGCTGGACTAACCAGGGCACTGACCGGCAGGAGGTCAGATACCCTGTTAGTCTGTTTGGAAAAGGGGAGAGATGTGACGAAACCAATCTCGCCACTGTACATTGGAGGGCCTGTTATGGAACATTCTTTGGGCTGGAGGTACATGGGCTTAAGGATACCCAGAGACTGCATGAAAATATGGAATTTTATATGCTGGACACCCCATGTACTTTCATAACTCTGTCTTATGTCTATGTCACCCTGTATCCATAAATACAGGATGGGTACAGGGTGTGAGTGCACCTTTTGGGAGCAATTGTGACTCTATAAGCCAAGTGGGCATAAAAGACTTTATAGCTAATAAGAACTGTTCCTATATTCTGTAATAAGATGTATTCTATGTATGTTTCAGATCTGATTGTGTCTCAGGAGTCTGTCTGGGTAAACTGATTGTGTCCTTGTGTGATTATGTTAACTAGACTGCCCAACATCAGATTGTCTGAGTACTTAATATGTTAATCTGTTTTACCTGTGAATAGACAATTGTTAGAGGTTTGATGCATTGTTCATATGTTTGCTTTACTGTTAAACCAATGCCCTCTGTAACCTGAAGCCAGGGTGTATAAATCTGTGTGCTGCCTTCAAATAAAGTAGTTATTCTTTTTTAAACCTGAAATGTGGAGCTTGGTCTCATGTTTGCAGGGAAACTGGCTGGGTTGTGAATTGCTGATTCCCTATGCAGGACATTGTTCATCTGGTATTAACCCTTGGTACACTGTTGGTACCGTAACAGAGAGATATTGATCTCTAGACACAGATTCTCTCAAGGGAGTAGACAATTGTGGTTCACCTGGGTGGCCTAATGCCATCTTTCTCCCTGTCATGAGCTCATAGGGAGAACACTTGGTAGCATTTGATGGTGTAGCTCTAATAGCCATTAGAACTGCTGGAAGATGTGTGACCCATGATTTACCATACTGGGAAAGCATTTTTGACAATTTTGTTTTTAATGTGCGATTCATGCGCTCAACTATACCAGAGGATTGTGGATGATATGGTACATGAAATCTTGTCTGTATTCCCAGTAGGGCACAGAGATTTTGCATTACCTGACCTGTAAAATGTGTACCCCTGTCTGATTCAATGAGTGTTGGAAACCCCCATCTTGAGAAAACATGTTCCCACAGTGCTCTGGCAGTAGCCTGTGCAGTATCACAACGAAGTGGAATAGCCTCAACCCATTTTGAAAAAATATCTACAATTACTAGGGCATACCTGAGACCCCCCTTTGATAGTGGAAGTGGGCCTATAAAATCAATTTGGATAGCTTTCCAGGGGCCATCTGCTACTGGTATTCTCTGGAGAATGGGTCTCTGACCTTTAGGGCGTGGATTAATTTGAGCACAAATTAAACATTCTTGTACACATTTTAAACAGGTTTCTGCTAAATCTGGCCAATGAAATTTTTGCCTTAAATGGTACTCTAATGCACTTTGCCCAATATGCCCAAGAAAAGAATGTGTTTGCTGTGTTATAGGTCCCTGCAAATGACTTGGGACCACAAAAACCAATTTAGCCTGTGGATCATTGGGATTAGAGTAACATATTAACCCATTACAAATTGAATAACCATTTGGGAGTGTTTGCTGTTCCTGTAACAGAGGGAAAAGGTTAGGATCTTTAGCTTGTTCTGTTTTCAAATCAGGTACCTCTGAATCTACCATTGTAATCTTT
The DNA here is from genome assembly GCF_027579735.1 of Bombina bombina. Classification (NCBI taxonomy): domain Eukaryota; kingdom Metazoa; phylum Chordata; class Amphibia; order Anura; family Bombinatoridae; genus Bombina; species Bombina bombina. The sequence continues at coordinate 481,139,597 of NC_069502.1, read as the reverse complement.
GCTATGTGTACCATTGTATCTTTAGATGTAACATGCTCTCTCCATGCTTCCTGTGTCTCACTGTCATTCTCATCTGATTGCCATGGTTCCCCATCTACAGCTGCCTGTTTGGCTAACATGTCCACATGTGCATTCCCTTGTGAATGTGCATCTGTGAAATGTGTGTGTGCCTTAACTTTAACAATAGCTGACTGCAATGGGTGCTGTGTTCCCCAATCTACCAATTTCTTAAGGGCTTGAACATGTGACAATGGTTTGCCTGCTGAGTCTACCATTCCCCTTAGATTCCAAATTGGTAAGTACTCTGTCAGTGATCTGGTCACATAGGCACTGTCACTGTATATACAAATGTCTTGTGTGTCAAACCTGTGGCAAGCCATAGAAATGGCTTCTAATTCTGCTCTCTGTGCTGAGAATGATCTTGGTAACATAAATTTAAGAGCTAATTGTTGCGAGGGGACCCAAATAGCAAAACCAGTATTAAATTGACCATCCTGCCAAAATCTTGAGCCATCTACATAAATTTGTAAATCCTGGGGAGAAGTTTTGTCCCTGAACAATTTATGAGGCGATTCCCTGTGTGTGAATGTCTCTGTGCAGTCATGGGGTTCACCCTGAGTGTGCATTAGTTGGGGTAATGTGTATTTTGCATTGTGTTGTACAGTGATGTCACGATGTTGCAAATCTATTAACCACCTAGTCACTCTTTGTGTTGAAACCCCACTTAATGATTTCTCCAATAACAGCTTTATAGGGGTATGTGGTGTTTGGAGGATGAGCTTCCCAAATCCCACTATATGCTCAGTAGCCTGAACTGACCAATGCACCCCTAACAAAGCCTTGATACATGCGTCATAACCTTTCTCTACTGGAGTAAGAAGCCTGGAAAAATAGCCAACAGGCCTCCATTTTTCAGCCTTCTCCTGCAGTAGGACTGTGGAAATTGAAGTGTCAGATGTGTATGTTTGTAAAGCAAAAGGGGCCTCCCTCTCCACTGTGGCAAGGGCAGGGGCTGATGCTAAACCTTCCTTTAACACTTTAAATGCTTCCTCATGTTCTGTATTCCAAGGAATTTTCCCAACATCCTCCCCTTTCAAAAGATCATAGAGAGGTTTTGCTTTTTCAGCAAACCCTTCAATGAAATCACGAGAAAAATTTACCAAGCCTAAGAATTGTCTTAAGGACTGCCTATGCAAAGGTCTGGGCACCTGAAGTATGGCTGTAACTCGTTCTCTAGTAGGGCATCTTGTACCCCTTTGTATTGATACTCCCAAAAATGTCACCTTTTGTCTCATTAATTGTACTTTTGAAGTGTTTAACTTGAGGCCAGATTCAGCAATCAAGCCAAACAGTTCATTCAGCCGCTCCAAATGTTCCTCTACTGTCTCTGTTTGTAACAAAATATCATCTACATACTGTATGATACTTTCTGGGACTGAGAATGTTTTTAATACCTCTGCTAATGCTTGGTGAAAGTATGTAGGCGAGCTGTGGAAGCCCTGAGGAAGCGAATTGAAGCAAAATTGCATGTTATCAAAGCAGAAAGCAAACTTATATTGGCACTCTGGGGCTAGTCTGACACTCCAAAAACCATTACTTATATCCAGAACAGAATACCACCTACATGTGGCACTCAGTTTGGATACCACTTCAGGAGTAGAAGCAACTAGATTTGTAACAGGTGGGGTAACTTTATTCACCATACGAAAATCAGCAGTTAACCTCCAAGTATTATTTGCTTTCCTTACTGGCCACAAAGGAGAATTATTAGAGGAGGAACATTTCCTAATTATCCCTTGGCTTTCAAGCTGACTAATAATTTGCCTCACAGGTTCAATAGCTTCTGCTGGAAAACGATACTGTCTTTGTGGAGGGGGGTCAGGGCCTACAATATTGATTTCAATGCCTTTTAATATGCCACAATCATTCTTATGTTGAGCCCATATGTCAGGGAAATCCATGACCAATCTCTTCAAATCAGGGTGACTTTCAGTATCCGGCCACACCCTTTCTGAAGGAATTGATGCAATGGATGCTATGGGACTGATGTAAGAGTCATCTAATATTACAGGTTTTCTCCCTCTAGTATCCCTCCACAAAACATTGTTACATAGGTCCACTATCATCCCTTCTGATCTCATTATATCAGCACCAAGTATTGTACCCTCTGTGTTTTTGCTCTGCCAAATGGGAATTTCCTTAGTCCACTGATTACCTAGTGTCATAGTCACATTTGGGATAAGGGATGCTTGGGACTGGGATCCCCCAAGTCCCACAAGAAATGTCTGTCTTGTCCCTTGTGGGGGACTTAATGGTAAGTCTGTCAAAGTTACTGAAGCTCCTGTGTCTATGAGGAGTTTTGTGCGATGGCCCTCAATCACACCATAGACACAGGGACGTCCAGAATGATCCCTAAAGGTGTTACATATAGGGGCCATGTCATCCAGGGCCTGAGGTAGTCAGTCAGAGCAGGATATCAGAGGAGAATTATTTTCATAATTCTTTTCATGATATCCCACTTCCCCTCCCCCCACAGTCATCACTCTCAAAGCCTCATGCGCTGGGCCATACAGATTAGTACCAGGCCTAAGCTTTGCGGTGTATTCCTGTCCTGTTTTATCTGGGGGCTTAATCTTGTTATTTTTCCCTACCCAATTATGTGCATAGCTTTCTTTTGGAGGTGCAGAGGGATGTAATCTTTCCTGCCCTCCCTCAGTTTCCTTCTGAATTCTCTTTAAGAATCTGCAATCTACTCGTCTGTGCCCATATTTATTGCAGTAATGGCAAGTACCTTTGAAGGGACCCTCTGAATATTTTTGTTTCCCTTCATTAGTGGTTACCACAGCAATTCTGTGTTGCAATGTGTTCCTTTTCTTTAAAATGTTCTGCCTAGCCTTACCTATAATAGATAACACACCCTCTAGTGTATTCTTTTCCTCAGCCATCATTTGTATGCTAGGTTCCAAATATGTGAATTTTTTAATTAAATACTGCAACATATCATGAGGTGTTTGTTCTGGTGAAATTCTGTGTGTCAGCCTATATAATTGTTCAAATTTAGCTGCAAATACCCATGGGTCATCATTTAATGCTACTTGCATTTCTGCAAGAGAGTGACTGTCCAAATCTCTACTCCCTGTCACTAGTTTACAAACAGCTTTTAATCTGTCCCCATCTGAACCCCATTTATCCTCCTTAAACCAATCTGTGTTCAAATTAACTGGGCCTGCAACTGGTGATTGTAATCTAGCTGCAATGCTGCCTGGAAGCCACATTTTTAACAAAAAGCATGCTTCCTTATGTGACAGCATGTATTGTTTTACTGCAGACTCAAAATTTGACATGTTAGTGAAAACATCTGCTTTAACATCATACACTGGAAAGAGAGGTTTTAACTTTACCAGTTGTCTCATTACTTTATCTCTATCTTGTTTTATAAGAGTAGTTGATACCAGGGATGATGTTTCAGCAGAGGTGGTAGAAAAAAGTAAATTTTGCGATTGAGTTAAATTTCTTCCCCTGGATCTTACACTGGGTGTTAGTGATAAAGTATCTGTTTGATGTTCTGTGTTTAATGTTCTTGGCCTAGTTATCTGTGGGGTTAGTATTGGAATGTGTGTGCTCTCTGTATTTTGTGTGTGATCCAATCTTTCCTCACTGTGTGGAATAGGCACCCTCCCCCCATCAACATGTGGGCTTTGCACCCTTCCCCCATCAACATGTGCCCCATCTTCCTGCGACACACATGCATTGTCCTCATTTAATACTGCAACAGGGGTTAAGTTTGCAAGTCCCTGTCTCAATGAAGCAATAAGTTGGCCTCTTGCGTCATAATTTTCTTCTAAAGTATTAATATATTCTGCATTTACCCCACATGTGGGGCAATTCTCATCTAATGTGTTACAATTGATCTCTGTTAACATGGCTATTGGGGGAGAATGTTCAAAGATTGCTCTATTCATTTGGTCTTTGATAGCTAACAACAGTTTCATGCAATTCTGTAATTTGGATTTTTCTTTTGTTAAACAAAACCTTTTTTTATCAATAAGCTTATTCTCATTCTCACATTGCAACCACACATCTTTCAGTCTTTTAACTATGTCAGTATTTTCATCAACAACAGGCTCAAATGTGCTACATTCTGCATATTTAACAATTAATTCCATACTCACACTTTAAAGTGTCTTCAGACTGCCAGCAAATCAGATTCACGTCCTGCGCGATATGATTTTCTCTGCGTCTGGTTCAACTGATCCTTAGGTAATGCCTCTCTGGATCTGTAGTCTTGGCCAAAGACTTTACTGCTAAAATGCTCAACTCAAAAACAGTATAGCAAAAACTAGGTTCAATTTTCGTCCAAAAATCACACTTGTATTATAAAAAGAACCTGGATTAGTCCCCCCTTAAAACAAGTGTAGTTGGTAAGAAAATTCGCTGGGTCGGCTCGCCAATGAAATAACTGCATTTAAATGGTACCTAAGACTCTATAAATCTTAGTATCTATTTGCTATACACTTTAGTGAAAGGCTAATATTACATTTAATAATCCCTTATGAATTATTATACCCACTATATAATATTAACACACAATCACTAGCTTAAACTACTTGTAAGGTCATAAACTCACGAAGTCTTATTCCAGCAGTAACAAAACTTTTATTACAATGAGGCTAATTAAACATTATTACAATATGCAGATTAAATATAAATTACACATATGCAAATCACTTATAAATACTCAGCAGTGAACTATACATCAATATTACACTAATACATTTGCCCAATCTATGTGAAAGTATGGTGTGCTGAAATTATGTGTCTGTAAGGATCACTTACTTCTGATGTTAGCTGTGGTCACCATTCCAATTGAAAAAGAGTGAAAGAGAGTGAACTCCAGTATTCCTGCTACTTTTATTGTAAGTTTTTCATCCCTCCCACCATGATGATGTCACTCATAAGCAAGCCCCCATTGTAATTTTAAGAGTATATGGTTTCATCCTGCATGTGCTTTGGGGGTAGGGAATGGCATTAGCCTTAGACAAAGGATCTTAAGCCAGCTGGTCATGCTTCTCAGATGGGGGTCTGGTAATGTGATCTTTCTACATTCCATAGTGACCTAGTATCTGAATGAGGAGTTAACCCCTTCTTGACCATTCAGCTGAGTTCTTGTAGAATACATATACCATATATATATGTATATATATATATATACCCCTTCCAGACCATATGTGAATTCAGATCATGCCATTATTACACAAAGTAATTCTTATACATTTAAAATATATGGGTATTTAAAAGGATTTTAATACTTTTAGCATGGATCTAATTTATATCTCAGTAATCATCTTAATATCACATACATACCTTGAGATGAGCAATCAGATGTTATTTCACATAATTATATTTATATTGTACTACTTTCTCATATCAATATAATATTGTATATCTATATATCTCTTGCTGAGTGTATAAAATGATGTTATTTATATTTTTCTTTTAGCAGACATTCACATTTAACATTATACAAACAGACAATTTCATATCCATTTATTCATACCTATTATTTAATAGTCTGAGGCACATATTTAATGTTTGAAAACTATATATATGATTTGTCCAAACTTTAAATCCTTAAGACTTCTATGTTTTAAAAATACATAGGTTAAGACATATTAAATCTTGATTCTTAGGTTTTCAGCTTCCCATATTGCCCTTCTTAGGCATAGACAATCTCCAAGATTCATGTGTTCATATTTAATATGTTGTCTGAATATATATATATTCATTTGAGTATCTTAAACTAGATGAAAATTAAGCACAATTCCTTTATCTGAGATCTAGTTTCTCATGTGCCGTTTATCTGAGCCAACAACCTTTTCAACTGAGAATGTGAATTAGGTCTCAGCAGGGACAATTTAACACTTGGATGAGAACAGCTGTATCCTCTGAGTATGTTTGTATGCTTCCCTATTCTTACAGATGGACCGTCTGCTCCTTACAGGGGTTCCTGTGATCTAAGTAATGAATTTCTTTGGCTAAATTAATTTAGAGATTTCAATCTGGGAAGGCTATCCAACAATAATCATTAGAATTTATCTCTCTTCTGAGACAGTGATCAAAGGCTCTTTAGATGTGACATTATCTCTTGTAATTTGGGGCCAATGTTTGTATTTCTTTAGAAGTCCTGTCGATTTCTTTTGTTCTACAAGTCTGTAGTTGAGAGCAAAAAGGAGGGGTTGATATCACCCATTCCAGTGTTTGCTTGCAATGCAGCTAAATCAATTCATAGTAGATATTAGCTAAATTAAATATTAGATTCTATGATACATCTGTAGTTTATTTAAGGTTACTTAAAAGATACCCTGAAATAATTCCCCCTTCCAATTTTAAATAGATGTAGGACACATGTATTTGAATTGGCTTAAAGTCAGTGGTACTTGGTGAGTGTTTTGGCAGCATGCATCATAGACAGTCTTCTATGAAGAGAGTCCGTTATTTTCAATCCTTATATTAATGCTTGTTAGTTACGCCTCTTTAACTACAATATTTCTTTAGTGCATTTGGGGATATGACACGTCATTCACCCTCTATGACTTGTAGTTAGGATCTAGGATGGCATGCTCGCAACTAATTAATATGGACCCATTTATCCATAAAAGTATCATTTTTAGGTATCCTAATTTTATAGGCAGCTGGAGATATTTTGACAATAACGACAAAAGGACCCTTCCATGAAGGAACAAATTCCTTCTCCTCAACCTGAGCTCTTCCAAAATTATAAGGATAAACTTTATCATTTATTACATATTCCTTTTTGGACATTTTGAGATAATAATAGGTTTTAGTGGCAATTGACGACTTTTCTATGTTCCTTTGAGCAAATGCAAAGGCATATTGCAGGTGCTTCCTTAAGTTCTCCACATATTGATGTGTATTGGCAGCATTTATCAAGTTTTGGTCTGATGTATGGTACAGTAGATGTGAGGTAAAACCATTCTTCTACCAGTCATCAATTCAAAAGGTGACATCTTAGTAGCACTACTTGGAGTTGCTCTTAATGCCATTAGGACTAGAGGTAATTTTACATCCCAGTCTTTACCCGTTTAATTTACAAACGTTTTTGAGGATTTTCACAATGGACTGGTTGTAACGCTCTACACCACCACTTGAGGCAGCTCTATATGCAATATGGAGCTTTCTTTTGTCCACTAGTATTTTCCACATTTTGGTCATCACTTAGCTAGTGAAGTGGGTTCCATGATCGGATTCGATTCTTTGGGGCAAACCAAATCTGGAAAACACGTGGTTGATGAGCAAAGCTGCGCATGTTTCAGCACTATTGTTAGGTGCAATGATGCACTCTTGCTTGAACAAGGCTGTAGTGACAGCTGAAACGCATAGGGTTTTTCCATACAACTATTGTGTACCATAACTTTTGGGAAGCTGTTTCCAGGATATCCAATGGAAGAAATATTGAATGGAATCCCCTGAGGTAATAGCTAACTTCCGCTAGCGTTCTAAGGGATGCTGGATACACAAAGAGCGGAGGTATTGCAAAGAAACCGCAGCAGAGGATTTCTTATTACAAAGTAAGACTTTGTTGTTTCTCTCTGGAAGCTGTTATTACCCGATAATAATCTAAGGGATGGGTTACAATAATAGCATTTACCGGTATTTGCAAAGGAGTTTTATTATAATATTTCTGGATCATTTTTGTGCACAATTTTTTCCGTCTAGAATATGGAAAGTTTTGCCTTAAATGAAGACATTGCCTGCACCATACAAATACCAAAAAGGACTCATTCTGTGAACAATATAGCTCACTTGATTACCACCTGATTTTTGCTATGTTTTATTTATAAATTATGCTCCATATACAGTTCTTCATACATTCAAGTATTTATACAAACAGTCATATTTTTAGCCACTATTTTTAAGCCATTTTTTGACTATTTAATATTGTGTTGTGTTATTTGGTTTCTAACAACACAACTATTATATTACACTTTGACTGGCCAGTCATTCATATTTAAGTAATTTTAAAGATTTTTTAAAATATAGAATATATATGTCTATAAGATATAGATGATATAGGTCTATAGGATATGTTTTAATTGTATATCTATACAAATTATTATTATCTGAAACAATTTTTACCACATATACGGCTAGATTTAGAGTTTGGCGTTAGCCGTCAAAACCAGCGTTAGAGGCTCCTAACGCTGGTTTTGGGCTACCGCTGGTATTTGGAGTCAATCAGGAAAGGGTCTAACGCTCACTTTCCAGCCGCGACTTTTCCATACCGCAGATCCCCCTACGCCAATTGCGTATCCTATCTTTTCAATGGGATCTTCCTAACGCCGGTATTTAGAGTCGTGGCTGAAGTGAGCATTAGAAATCTAACGACAAAACTCCAGCTGCAGAAAAAAGTCAGTAGTTAAGAGCTTTCTGGGCTAACGCCGGTTTATAAAGCTCTTAACTACTGTGCTCTAAAGTAAACTAACACCCATAAACTACCTATGTACCCCTAAACCGAGGCCCCCCCACATCGCCGCCACTCTATTAAAAAATTTTAACCCCTAATCTGCCGCTCCGTACACCGCCGCCACCTACGTTATCCCTCTGTACCCCTAATCTGCTGCCCCTAACACAGCCGACCCCTATATTATATTTATTAACCCCTAATCTGCCGCCCCCAACGTTGCCTCCACCTACCTACAATTATTAACCCCTAATCTGCAGACCGGACCACACCGCTACTATAATAAATGTATTAACCCCTAAAGCTAAGTCTAACCCTAACCCTAACACCCCCCTAACTTAAATATAATTTAAATCTAACTAAATAAATTATCTATTATTAAATAAATTATTCCTATTTAAAGCTAAATACTTACCTGTAAAATAAATCCTAATATAGCTACAATATAAATTATAATTATATTGTAGCTATTTTAGGATTAATATTTATTTTACAGGCAACTTTGTAATTATTTTAACCAGGTACAATAGCTATTAAATAGTTAATAACTATTTAATAGTTACCTAGTTAAAAAAATTACAAAATTACCTGTAAAATAAATCCTAACCTAAGTTACAATTAAACCTAACACTACACTATCATTAAATTAATTAAATAAAATACCTACAATTATCTACAATTAAACCTAACACTACACTATCAATAAATAAATTAAATAAAATACCTACAATTACCTAAAATTAAACCTAACACTACACTATCAATAAATTAATTAAATACAATACCTACAAATAAATACATTTAAATAAACTAACTAAAGTACAAAAAATAAAAAAGAACTGTTACAAAAAATAAAAAAATATTTACAAACATTAGAAAAATATTACAACAATTTTAAACTAATTACACCTATTCTAAGCCCCCTAATAAAATAACAAATACCCCCAAAATAAAAAAAATGCCCTACCCTATTCTAAAATTAAAATAGAAAAGCTCTTTTACCTTACCAGCCCTGAAAAGGGCCCTTTGCGGGGCATGCCCCAAAGAATTCAGCTCTTTTGCCTGTAAAAAAAAACATACAATACCCCCCCAACATTACAACCCACCACCCACATACCCCTAATCTAACCCAAACCCCCCTTAAATAAACCTAACACTAAGCCCCTGAAGATCTCCATACCTTGTCTTCACCACACCGGGTCCCGATCTGTCCAGAAGAGCCTCCGAAATCTTCATCCAAGCCCAAGCGGGGGCTGAAGAGTGACGTCCATCCTCCGGCTGAAGTCTGGATCCAAGCGGCGGCTAAAGAATTCCATCTTCGGGCAGAAGTCTTCATCCTATCCGGGCAGAAGAGTCGATCCGGACCGGCAAACATCTTCATCCAAGCCGCATCTTCTCTGTTTTTCCATCCGATGACGACCGGCTCCATCTTGAAGACCTCCGGCGCGGATCCATCCTCTTCTTGCGACGTCCTAAGTCCGAATGAAGGTTCCTTTAAATGACGTCATTCAAGATGGCATCCCTCGAATTCCGATTGGCTGTTCCGATCAGCCAATAGAATGCGAGCTCAATCTGATTGGCTGATCGGATCAGCCAATCGGATTGAACTTGATTCTGATTGGCTGATTCCATCAGCCAATCAGAATTTTCCTACCTTAATTCCGATTGGCTGATAGAATCCTATCAGCCAATCGGAATTCGAGGGACGCCATCTTGGATGACGTCCCTTAAAGGAACCGTCATTCGTCGGGAAGTCGTCGGTGAAGATGGATGTTCCGCGTCGGCGGGATGACCATGGATCCGGAAGAAAGAAGATTGAAGATGCCGCTTGATAGAAGACTTCAGCCCGATCATGGACCTCTTCAGCTCCCGCTTGGATCAAGACTTCAGCCAGATCATGGACATCTTCAGCCCCCCGCTTGGGCTTGGATCAAGTTATCGGAGGCTCTTCTGGATCGATCGGTGAACCCGGCATGGTGAAGACAAGGTAGGGAGATCTTCAGGGGCTTAGTGTTAGGTTTATTTAAGGGGGGTTTGGGTTAGATTAGGGGTATGTGGGTGGTGGGTTGTAATGTTGGGGGAGAGGTATTGTATGTTTTTTTTTTCCAGGCAAAAGAGCTGAATTCTTTGGGGCATGCCCCGCAAAGGGCCCTTTTCAGGGCTGGTAAGGTAAAAGAGCTTTTCTATTTTAATTTTAGAATAGGGTAGGGCATTTTTTTATTTTGGGGGTCTTTGTTATTTTATTAGGGAGCTTAGAGTAGGTGTAATTAGTTTAAAATTGTTGTAATATTTTTCTAATGTTTGTAAATATTTTTTTATTTTTTTTGTAACTTAGTTCTTTTTTATTTTTTGTACTTTAGTTAGTTTATTTCATTGTATTTATTTGTAGGTATTGTATTTAATTAATTTATTGATAGTGTAGTGTTAGGTTTAATGGTAACTTAGGTTAGGATTTATTTTACAGGTAATTTTGTAATTATTTTAACTAGGTAACTATTAAATAGTTATTAACTATTTAATAGCTATTGTACCTGGTTAAAATAATTACAAAGTTGCCTGTAAAATAAATATTAATCCTAAAATAGCTACAATATAATTATAATTTATATTGTAGCTATATTAGGATTTATTTTACAGGTAAGTATTTAGCTTTAAATAGGAATAATTTATTTAATAATAGTTAATTTATTTCGTTAGATTTAAATTATATTTAAGTTAGGGCGGTGTTAGTGTTAGACTTAGCTTTAGGGGTTCATACATTTATTATAGTAGCGGTGTGCTCCGGTCGGCAGATTAGGGGTTAATAATTGTAGGTAGGTGGAGGCGACATTGGGGGCGGCAGATTAGGGGTTAATAAATATAATATAGGGGTCGGCTGTGTTAGGGGCAGCAGATTAGGGGTACATAGGGATAATGTAGGTTGCGGCGGTGTACGGAGCGGCAGATTGGAGGTTAATAATAATATGCAGGGGACAGTGATAGCGGGGGCGGCAGATTAGGGGTTAATAAATATAATATAGGGGTCGGCGGTGTTAGGGGCAGCAGATTAGGGGTACATAGGGATAATGTAGGTTGCGGCGGTGTACGGAGCAGCAGATTAGGGGTTAATAATAATATGCAGGGGTCAGCGATAGCGGGGACGGCAGATTAAGGGTTAATAAGTGTAAGGTTAGGGGTGTTTAGACTCGGGGTTCATGTTAGGGTGTTAGGTGCAGACTTAGGAAGTGTTTCCCCATAGGAAACAATGGGGCTGCGTTAGGAGCTGAACGCTTCTTTTTTGCAGGTGTTAGGTTTTTTTTCAGCTCAAACTGTCCCATTGTTTTCTAAGGGGGAATCGTGCACGAGCACGTTTTTGAAGCTGGCCGCGTCCGTAAGCACCGCTGGTATCGAGAGTTGAAGTGGCGGTAAATATGCTCTACGCTCCCTTTTTTGGAGCCTAACGCAGCCCTTCTGTGAACTCTAAATACCAGCGGTATTTAAAAGGTGCGGGGAAAAAAAAAGCATGCGTAGCTAACGCACCCCTTTGGCCGCAGAACTCTAAATCTAGCCGATTGTGCATTAACAATAAAGATCTATTAAACCAAAATCATAATTTCTTTGCTTATTAGTTTAGTTAGCATTTGTATTATCCATTTTTAGACTTTCATGTTGGCCTGTATTGGCGAACATTTAAGACGCAACCCTGCAAACTCCTCCCATATCTCTGTTACATTATTATAATTTTTTTAGGTTTTATTGATATTGTATGGTTGCTTAGTGGATATACTATATTACACCACTTTACTGTTTTTTATATTGTTTACTCCGCAATGATGCACTCTACCCATTTAGTGAACAGGCATTTCACTGTTAACATGTATTTGTTACCTCTTGATGACCTAGTTACTGGACCAATAAAATCAATTTGTATATCTGACCATGGCATTACCATCCCCCTTTTCTGCAATGGCATTCTATGCGTTGGTGCAGTGGGTTGGAACTGTGGACAGATTAAACAACCTTGACAAAAAAAAAAAAAGCGTAGTCACGCAATATTTCATATGTGAGTTTGGCACCACGATGACCAGATGTGGGAGCATCATGGGCATGTTGAAGCATTAGACCTCTGAACTTGGTGGGTACTACCCATTGTTGGATGCCAGTTTTTGGAGGTTCTAATTAACAAACCATCCTGTAACTTGAATTGTGATCTGGATTTCATTAAGATTCTAAAATCTTCCATGCCAATACCGTCCTCTTTAGAGATGGGGTTGCCTTCAGGATCTTCTATGTGTTTATAGAAGATGACAACAATGGGGTCTTCTTTTTGACTAGTGATCAGGTCCTCACTAGGAGAATCCTGACTCCATTGTACCAGGTTAGGCTCACTCTGTTGTTTAGCCTGGTTTCTGGTAATGGCTTCTACCTGAATTGCACCCATTAAGTGGTCAATATTGAGGAGCTCTTCATTTATGGCTCCTTGTTTGGCTAATGAATCCACAAGATTATTGGTTTCCTTATCAGGACCTAGAACACTGGAATGACCCTTGGCCTTCTTCCAGTGTATGGTTAACCCATTGGTCACCACTAGATTATCAATCCTGCAGAACAACTTGCCATATTTGACTGGTTTGTTTTTATTTTTCTGCATGCCATTTCTTTTTCAAGTTGGCAGGTATTCAACAAAACTGTTACGCACATAATTTGAGTCAGTAATGATCACAAATTCATGAATACCTTGTTCAATAGCCATTTCAATGGTTTTTAGAACAGCAGTGAGTTCTGCATCTTTGCTGTATCTTGGTCCAATGTTGAAACCTACAGAAATATCTGGGAATCCATTTGCCCAAGTTATACCAATGCTGGTGATTAATCTATGCTCATTTTCAATAGTGGCATGGTAAGAACAACCAACAACATATACCCAAGGTAATGTTTGACACTGGTCCTCATTGTATATTTTATATGGGGAAAGCAATTGTTCCTCCAGAAAATCATCTTCTAATAACTCTTCCCCAGGATCCTTAGCAGTACAGTTGTGGAAGCTCAGCATGCCCCTGTAGGACTGGATTCTTTTTGTTTTGCTTTTTGTTTTGCTTATAGCGAATTTCTAAAGGCCAGCCTTGCAAGGAAAGAGTCCAAGCTGTTATGTGGCTTGGACCAAGAGTCCAAGCTTATTCTCCCACTTTGCAGATATAGCAAAGGTTGGTAGGCCATTTCTACAATAATTTTCTCACCCTCTATATAGCTGCAGAAATTTTGTAGAGCCCATACAGTAGATAAGAGGGCTTTTTCGCAATCGCTAAATTTTATTTCTACTGGGGATAAAGTTTTGCTCGCATAAGCAATGACTTTGCATATATTATCATGCTTTTGGTATAAAACAGCACTCATGCTTATATCTGTGTAACCTGTTTCTAAGTAGAAAGGTTTACCACCTTCAGGGTACGCTAAGCAAGGTGCTTGAGTGAGTTTTCTCTTCAGCTCCTTGATGGCTATCTCTTGAGTCTTACTGCAGTGCCATGTCACATCCTTCTTTAGAAGAAGTAGCAGTGGGTTAGCTAATTCTGCATGATTATCAATAAATTTGCGAGAATAATTTGTCATACCCAGGAATGATCTCAATTCCTTTAAGTTAGTTGGGTTTTTAGAATCTATTATAGCTTCCACCTTTTTCTTCTGAGGATTTAGCCCTTCAGAAGTAACTTCATGTCCCAAGAAGTTTACACGAGTGCGGCACCATTGAGCTTTTTGTAGGGATAATTTGACACCTGCCCTTTTAAGTTGGCTGAGGATGTGTTTAAGCTCTGTGATGTGTTTTTTAAAGTCTGTGCTTTTGATTAAAACATAATCAACATAAGATAAGGTCCCCCTTTCTAGTGCATCAGGCAAAGTCTTATGCATGAATACAGCAAATTCATGTCCTGAATTTATGTATCCAAATGGGAGTCTTTGGAATGCATACTAGACCTTTTGGAACGAGAATGCAAGCTTATACTGGTCCTCTTCATGTACCTTTATGGTCCAATATCCCTGTGCACAATCAGTGGCAGTGAATATTTTGGATCTCTGCATCTGTGCTAGGCACTGGTCAATATATGGCACAGGCCAGCCAGACATGTACAATCATTTGTTTAGCTGTCTTAAGCTGTCCATTGGGCTTAAGAACACCTAGAATAGGATTGTTATAAGAGCTATGCACCTGTCTGATAATACATCTTTCTTCCAAGTTCCTTATGATTTCTGCAAGAGAATCATATGAGGCTAAAGGAAGTCTGTATTGTTTAACAAAGATAGGTGGTGCATTGGGATCTGTTTGGATTATTGCAATGTGCAAGTCTGTAGTCCCACAGTCATAAGAATCCCTAGCAAAAATATCCTTGTACTCCATCAGGAGTTCTCGTAGCTGTCAGCGTTTATCATCACTGGAACAGCCATTAGCTAAGGAGATTTGCTCTTCGACTATTTGCTGAAATACTGGAAAGATTTCAGACTGTCCTATTTCATAGGCTTCTTCCAACCTAGAGGTGAGATCCCCTTGATTATAATTTACATTGCCCCCATGATTCTGGATATTGGGGTATTCTTGCTCTTTGATCAGCTGATCAAATACTAATGAGGCTTCTTCAATTTTACAGATGCCTTTTTCTGAGCTGAAGGGATAAATAGACTGAATTGTAAATAGTCCCTCTGGCATAGATGCAAAGGATTGTTCTATTAATTGTTCTTCAGTTAAGTATCCTTAAGGTATTAGCCCAATGACATTATTCTGTAATCCAAAAGTGTAATAACTTGATTCCAGCGCATATCCTATAGTAGTTTCCTTGGATAAGGTGATATCCTGTGGGGTCATGTTATGCACAATAACATGTATTGGAATAGTTCCAATATTTACCATAGAAGTATGGGTCATTGTTATACCCAGATCTTGCATTCTATGGGAGATGCATATTAGTGTTTCAGAAGTTTTTAATTTCTGACCTCTTTTTACCTGTAAGGGTAAGAGGAATTTATCAGCCCCAGCAGGGATTACAACATCGTTGGACACCTGCATATTCAGAGCATATGGCAATTGCTGGTTTGATTTCAGGGCGGCATTCTCATCCTGAAATACTTCAGGGTCCCCTTTTAACCTGCTCCAGAGGCAAAGGTTAATTAAATCTATTTGTATGGCATATCTATGTAAGAGATCATTGCCAATATATAATTTGACTATAGGGAGTATTTAAAACTAAAAACAGGTGCTTTGCTGATTTATTACCTCTAGAGATAGATAATAAACATTTAGCAGTAACATTATAGCTTTCAGACCTGTCATCCAGGCCATGAACACAGTGGTCTTGGGGGAAAAGGTATTTAATCACTTTAGGTTCAGCGATCTGCGCTAATAAACCTTTTCTTATGTAGCTAGCTTCCTGTTTTAAGTTTAATTTAGCATACTTGGTTGACCCAAGGTCATGCACTCGCATAGGGATAAATAGATCATCTTAACTTTCGCAATTTCTGTGAGGAATTGTGAATGATCAACCCCTTTAGGGGATTTAGGGTCCCCCTTGTGGAGGTATATGGTTAATATATCGCTGTCTAATGAAATATTTGCTATCTTTCCAGGTCGAAATTTTAAAAGTATTACCATCAGAGCCACTTAAAGGAGTCTGATCATCTATTTGTAGGATAGTGATTCCAGGTATAGAGTAATTCCTGAAATTAATCTCCACAGCATCTGGCTTCTCTTCCACCACGTGACAGTTATGCCGCGTGTGAGATACACCGGACCACTCATAATTAATAGGTCTTTTTACTTGTGACCAAATTACATTATTTATGCAATCAATTATGGTGCTTAACCGTTTCAGGAGAACACTACCATTTATTAAACGATCAGTTGGCAGATCAACTATAATGACAGGGTGTCTTATTACCCTGTTCCCCAGTCTTAGCTTTAACCATGCCGTACCGTAGACTTCAAGAGAGTCACCCCCAACACCTATCCGTGAAATATCAAATTCTTTTATCTTAGGTTTATGTGGTGTAAGCTCATTTAGCTGTGTGTAGTACCTGTGGGATAAAATAGTTGCCTGAGATCAAGTATAAATTAATCCCATGATAGGGTTAGCAACCAATATTATTGACATTTATCATTTTATTTGGTATATCTCTCCCCTTTCTTTCAGGTAATACTGCAGTATTTATGACTGTGCCTGTGGCCCACTGCTGGCCACTGGCTGTACCCCTAAAAAAGGATTATTAGGGTGCTGAGCCGTAAAAGCTTGGCTCATATTAGTAAATAGTGTACATAATTGACTTACTTGCGTTTGAGTTGGCCCACTCGAATGGACAAGCTATCTTTACCCATGGACTGATTTTTTGATGTTCCAATATTTACCATAGAAGTATGGGTCATTGTTATACCCAGATCTTGCATTCTATGGGAGATGCATATTAGTGTTTCAGAAGTTTTTAATTTCTGACCTCTTTTTACCTGTAAGGGTAAGAGGAATTTATCAGCCCCAGCAGGGATTACAACATCATTGGACACCTGCATATTCACAGCATATGGCAATTGCTGGTTTGATTTCAGGCCGGCATTTTCATCCTGAAATACTTCAGGGTCCCCTTTTAACCTGCTCCAGAGGCAAAGGTTAATTAAATCTATTTGTATGGCATCATTGCCAATATATAATTTGACTATAGGGAGTATTTAAAACTAAAAACAGGTGCTTTGCTGATTTATTACCTATAGAGATAGATAATAAACATTTAGCTGTGACATTATAGCTTTCAGACCTGTCATCCAGGCCATGAACACAGTGGTCTTGGGGGAAAAGGTATTTAATCACTTTAGGTTCAGCGATCTGCACTAATAAACCTTTTCTTATGTAGCTAGCTTCCTGTTTCTAAGTTTAATTTAGCATACTTGGTTGACCCAAGGTCATGCACTCGCATAGGGATAAATAGATCATCTTAACTTTCACAATTTCTGCGAGGAATTGCGAATGATCAACCCCTTTAGGGGATTTAGGGTTCCCCCTTGTGGAGGTATATGGTTAATATATCGCTGTCTAAGGAAATATTTGCTTTCTTTCCAGGCGAAATTTTAAAAGTATTACCATCAGAGCCACTTAAAGGAGTCTGATCATCTATTTGTAGGATAGTGATTCCAGGTATAGAGTAATTCCTGAAATTAATCTCCACAGCATCTGGCTTCTCTTCCACCACGTGACAGCTATGCCGCGTGTGAGATACACCGGACCGCTCATAATTAATAGGTCTTTTTACTTGTGACCAAATTACATTATTTATGCAATCAATTATGGTGCTTAACCGTTTCAGGAGATCACTACCATTTATTAAACGATCAGTTGGCAGATCAACAATAATGACAGGGTGTCTTATTACCCTGTTCCCCAGTCTTAGCTTTAACCATGCCGTACCGTAGACTTCAAGAGAGTCACCCCCAACACCTATCTGTGAAATATCAAATTCTTTTATCTTAGGTTTATGTGGTGTAAGCTCATTTAGCTGTGTGTAGTACCTGTGGGATAAAATAGTTGCCTGAGATCAAGTATAAATTAATCCCATGATAGGGTTATCAACCAATATTATTGACATTCATCATTTTATTTGGTATATCTCTCCCCTTTCTTTCAGGTAATACTGCAGTATTTATGACTGTGCCTGTGGCCCACTGCTGGCCACTGGCTGTACCCCTAAAAAAGGATTATTAGGGTGCTGAGCCGTAAAAGCTTGGCTCATATTAGTAAATAGTGTACATAATTGACTTACTTGCGTACTGAGTTGGCCCACTCGAATGGACAAGCTATCTTTACCCATGGACCGATTTTTTGATGTTCCAGGGTATTGATTCCTGGATCCTTGGGATCCCTCAGAATCATAGCTATTGTTTCTATTTTGACGTGGTTGTCTTTGGGGTTCAACTTGTTCAGCATTAATCTCTTGGGGAGCACTATTTACTTGGGGTGTCTGCTTACCCTGAGAGTATTTTCGCCACTTTTGGTATTTTTACGGGGATACCAATAACCTTGAGGGTTTTCATCTCTTTGGGGATAACTATTTGTTTGGGTTTGCCCCCCATTTTGAGTATATTCTCTCTGCACCTTGACCCGTGATGGGGGAGGGGCAGAGTTAAAACTTTGTGGGGAAGGCCTGTTTTCTCGGGCAACTGCCGCATAAGTTTTTTTGTTAGAGGGGGCTAGGTGACACCCTAGTTTCTGCCACAATTTTTGGGCTGTGCCTTTGTTCCCTTTTAACCCCCTGTTCACCGGACTGCTGAATAGAGTATAAATTGGAACTCTCTTTTATCAGCCAGTCCAATGAGCAGTGTTCATCAAAATCTCTAGCCAAATTAAGCTTGATGTGCGTGGGTAATGCTTCGTAAAATAAATTTACAAATTCTGAGTTTTCAAATATTGTGTAATCTTCTGCCATACTATATGCATTTTTTAGTACACATCCACGATCGCAAAACCGCTCCAAGGAAGTACAGGCACGAAACATGTAAGGAAGTTCACTCCTGCAGCATTTTTTGTACCATGTATTACATGTTTTTTTTATCTTTGGACGAATAAAGATATATATATATATATTTAATTTTTACACTCTGCATTGTGCCGCCGCTTTTTTCCTTTTTTTATGCATTTTTTAGTACAGAAAGGAATTCTATAGGGCTTTGATTTGCGCCACATTTTAAACCGTGTACAGCTATTTTCGCTGCGGTTTTGAGGTATAGCAGTTCCCTGAATTTATAACATGAGGCGACTGTCTATTTGGAAAGTGTATTTCTGACCCAATAGGGGTCCTTTGTTTAAATTCTTCCCTAAAGTTCTGCAGTTCATTTCTTGTCAATTCTTTAAAGGATTTAAAATTATCTGCATTATCCTCATTGCTAATACAGGGGTTTTCATTATTACGATACAGCCTTTTTAAACCACTTAACTCTCTTTGGCTTTGTGCGAGTTGCTTATGCAAATCTTCTATCTAAGCTACTAAACTCTGGCTATATTTTTGTAAGGTGGCCATGTTTTGGGCAAACTCATCAATTTTATCCAGGGCTCGTTCTGCCTCTTCCTCATCTTACCTTAAGGAATAATTTTTACCCCTTAGTTGCTCCAATTGTGAATTTTTTACTTCAATTTTATTGTACATTTCATCATTCACATAGAGGAGCAGACCCCAAGTTTTGAAAATTATTTTGTTGCGTTTCCTCTGCTTTTGAAGTTTGCCCAATTTTAACAGCCCTTGAAATATTTTGCTTTCGCCACACCATATATTTGCAATATTTTTGGCCTTAGTCTTCAGCATCTTAATGTAAGCATCTAATTCTCCTTAATACTTAATCTATTTTTAAGGTGAGTAATGGCTCCTGTTTTAAGCAATTCTGCCTGACTAACGGGCGATTTTGGGGAACATATTTCAACACTATGTAAAGATTCAATTGATTCACTTCTAGTAACAGACATTATTATATTGGCTTAGTATTTGGTTAAATTAAAACGCTAATACAATTTTGACCAACAAGAAAGAAAAAATAAATATTTTAAAATATTAATATTAATTTTTAAGTATTTAAACATAAAAAAAATATTTTTTGAAGATTAATTTTTCAAATTTTTTTTCTTTTAATAATTTCTATTTACTACAAATATATTATATCAATGTTATACATTTAATAATCTTCTAGCAGTGCCTCCAGATAATATGTTAATATATAGCAGGGTTAGAATACAATTTATTTAATAATTATTTTTAAAATAACTTCCAATTAAAATATATATACGAAACAAATAAAATCAATATTTATTCCTAAATTCTTTAAGATTAGTTAAAGTTGAATTATATTTATAGAAACCAGATTATGAATCAAATGATACACACTTAAGCTGTTACAATATTCTATACAAAGATCATAAAAAAATATACCTTTACAATTTACCTTATTCACAATGAATCACATTAAAATATCACAATAAAATACCAGAATATGGACCGCTAACTTTAACAGTGCCTAGTTAAACAATAGAACAAGATACTTTAGCAGCCAATTTATATTCCAATTTATCTGAGCTGAAATAAATCTTATTTAGCTACAATAAGGCAAATTCTAAAATATATAGTTGCAAATATAAATTACTTAGCACTAAATATGACTAGTTTTAAACTACACAGGGCTATGAACACAAGCTTAAAATACAAAGTATGCTATTTAAATTTACCAGCTGTAATCTAACTATAGCCTTAGAATGCCTTTGATTTAAATATTATATATATTTAACAGTTTCTTATACTTTACAAGTTCACCAGTTTGAGAATTCAGTTAATATCCATATATGTCTATCGTCATATGTTCTAGGGGAATTATGCACATTTGTAAGAGAATTAATCTTGATAGTCTCTTATCCACAAAGAGTGTCCCAACGTATTTGTCTTACAGAAAACTGTGTTCACCACGGGTCTCTCTTATAAGCAAAAGTGACAACAGCAGGATTGCAAACAGTCACCCACCAAATTTTTTTCACCAAAATCCCTTTCTCTATGTGCAGAGAGTTTTTGTCTTAGACAAAACTCCTCTCCATCTCTTAATCATTCGATAGATTTGGATATGCCCTCTTCTCTGATTGGCTACTGGGAAATTTCATTTTAACAGCCAAATGTCTTTTGGTTGTAATTCTGGATTTTGGCCATCGGGGGCAGAAGACAAGACAAACAGTTTCATTTTCAACACTGCTATACATTTTACAATTCATATATAGGGTATTCACTATTTCTTGCCTCAGCAAACAATTATATTCAATTTGTATAGGATCACTTAATATTATTTAATCTGGGCATTTCATCAATATTAAACATGATACACTTCCCACAATACAAAGTAATTCTTATACATTTAAAATATATGGGTATTTAAAAGGATTTTAATACTTTTAGCATGGATCTAATTTATATCTCAGTTATCTTAATATCACATACATACCTTGAGATGAGCAATCAGATGTCATTTCACATAATTATATTTATATTGCACTACTTTCCCATATCAATATAAATATTGCAAATCTTTACATCTCTTGCTGAATGTATAAAAACATATGATGTTATTTATATTTTTCATTTAGCAGACATTCACATTTAATATTATACAAACAGACAATTTCATATCGATTTATTCATACCTATTATTTAACAGTCTGAGGCACATATTTAAAGGGACACTGAACACAAATTTTGTCTTTCACATTTCAGATAGAGCATGCAATTTTAATCAACTTTCTAATTTACTTTTATTATCAATTGTTCTTCGTTCTCTTGCTCTCTTTATTTGAAAAGAAGGCATCTAAGCTTTTTTTGGGTTTCAGAACTCTGGACAGCACTTTTTTGAATCAAAGCTTTTTTATTGAGGTTTTTTCATATAACATTGATATGCAAAATATGTTCTAACATGCATATGACATTTACATGAGTATAGATACAATGAAATAATTTTAAACAGATTGGGATATATTTCCACTAAAACATATTTAGCTAAATAACCTCAGTTTTTTTAATTTTAAATACCTCCTATCCAATTCTATAGGCCGCTCTTGAACCCATCTCTGAAAGCTTATGATGCTGGAGGTAAATATTATGATATATAGCCCCTTATGGGCATGAATTATAAATCTGAAAAAGTGTGAGTATGCAGATTAAAACCGCAGAAAAAAAATTCACCACGTTGGGTGAATGGCTAATATGACCTCCCAGGAACTCACGTTAACTCGGGGGGGGGGGGGGGGTAGTTTGAATATAGGCAGCGCAGATCTATTATCTACTTTTGCTCCAAAATGACTCTATGTATACTTATATACATCTTGTTGCCATACATACTCTACATCTAAGTACTAGCGGAGCCTTTCTGTACTTATTGCTTCATGTATGCTGTACCCACACATTAAAGTAACAGCTCTATAGTAGTGAATGATTACTCTAGATATCCAACCATCGATAGTGTGAGTCGCTTTTACAGTGACTGAAGCTCAGATGGGATAGGCACCATGCTTTATATGCAGTATCTATATATTGCACAATGATAAAAGATAAGGCAACCTGCATATTATCCCTAGCGATCTCCCATCTCCCCCGCCGGCTGGGGGAGACCGAAGGTACAGCGGATCAACACGTGTATGGTACCCCCACATATTTGCATATATACACATAAACCCCCAAGGACCAATTTGTTTCATTAGGTAACTGTCTGTTTACATAAAAATGAAGGTTAGACTAAGCAGCCAAGAAATAATAAAGCTTCAACGTTAGTATGACAACCTAAAGCATGAATAACACCCATAACAGTATAAGCAAAAATGTGGGATGAAATAATCTATTAACTTTTAACTTTTTCAAGGGGAAAACCAAATGCTATCTTATACTAAGTGCGGTAATAATAGCTATGTAGTCTCATCCATTTCTTTGTTCTCTAGTGCTCAGTATAAATTATAGGAACTAAACGTCTAAACTTAAAACCTCCTATTCATACTGGCTTTAGAATACATGTCAAGAGGAAATGTCCCCTTAGGATATACTCGAATGGAAATAACAAAGCTCCATCTGACGTAAGAGTGTGCTAGGTTAGAGGGAGCCAACTAACATAAACTATCAAGGTAGCAATATTGAAACTCAATACGATAATCTTCCTACTCTACATGTTACTAACTGGAGTGCATGTATATGTCAGGTAACTCGCTGAAAAGCGACACATCCCCACAAACAGAGCAGTGCAAACAGTAAGATTCCCATAAGGGAACCTGCTAAATGAATTAAGCAACCTGGGAGCCGTACGCTGTAGTGAATGGCCGCCATAAAAACTGTACAAAGGAGTGTAAAACAGCGCAATGTAAATACATTTATATTCTGAAATTACAGCTAAATAATATCAAGTGAAAAGTCCCCTATAAACGTCTAACTTGAGTCACACAAGAATCCAGCTTGAAGCTATAAGTCCTGCCGCAAAAAAGTAAGAGCAGGGCTCCCGATACACCGGGGCTGTTAGTAAAAAGTTAGCCCACTCCACACTTAACCAGCTTGCTCCAATGTGTAGGTACTGGCCCCCTACTGAACATATACATTATATAGCCTGCCATGGCCTGGCAACTTTAACTTGTAAAAAAATAAAACTTCAATTTTCATACGTTCTCCATAGAGTACAGACCACGGCAAAATCGGCAGTATTTCAATTCAATATTACTCACTGAGGTAGCGGTGTGTAAATGTGTTATAATATAACTGATCCAATATGTAACGTGTGTGATTTGTAACTCCAATGCTTTTACACTTTTGCTCACAGTTGTAGGTAGATACAATAGTTTCCAATGTGTACAACAAAATCGTATAAACAACTGAGCAAGTGAAATTACTTCACACGGTGCATAAGTTGTGACAACAATCTTCAGGCTTTAAAGAAAGATAGTAAACAGTACCTTGGTTACAAATGTATTCATCGGTAAGTGTGCCCCCACACTGGACTTCTCTCTGTAGATAGAGACACTAATGCCAATCCGGTCCTACCGTCTGCAGGGAGGGAAGACAAACCGCTAAGCCTCTGATGTTCAGTATGCGGATCAGAACGCCTTACACACCTGAATTCAGCTCATTGATTATGCACTGCGTGCAGCACCTATACCTCAGGGACATAGAGAAGTGAGCAAATCCTTACGTCTTCAGCGTTTTACCATTCGCTGGATAATAACACAAAAGCAAATCCAAAAGTATACGAAAGGATAATAGGCAGCACAGTGGAGAGTTAGTAAAAATACAAAAACTTTATTCGGGCCAGTAAAATCATTATTTCAAGCACATACACAACAAATGTTATACCCCAGAACACAGGAGCTGCTCTCCGACGTGTTTCCTGCTAAACTGATGAAGTGCTGTGTTTAGCAGGAAACGCGTCGGAGAGCAGCTCCTGTGTGCTGGGGTATAACATTTGTTGTGTATGTGCTTGAAATAATGATTTTACTGGACCGAATAAAGTTTTTGTATTTTTACTAACTCTCCACTGTGCTGCCTATTATCCTTTCGTATACTTTTGGATTAACTTTAACTTGTAAGCATGTTGACAGGCACAATCTGCAGCAGGCAGTCGGGTCTCGCATCCCTGCTTCCACCCGCTCATGAGGTAGCTAATCCCGATCTCACCCCTCTGTGTTCTTGCTGTCGCAACCTAGGAGCTCTCATAAGTCTCCTGGGACAACTCTTCCTGTCGCAAAATCCGGCTTGTTTCAGCATTGCGGGGAGCCGAAGGCTCAGTAAGCACTGCAGGAGAGGGTAAGTCGCCATCTTTAGGATTAAGGTTGTGGCCCCGGGCCCCATAGCAGACAGAAATATGCCATGATAGCTGGGTGAAGTGGGCCTCCATTTTATCACTCAGGCCTTTTATGAGCTTGAGTAGCGTGGCCTCCATGTCTCACCCGCAGGATACCGCAGCAGCCGGCAAATGGGGAAGGTAAAAAAAAAAAGCTTCACTGTCTTTGTGCTTACTGCTCTGCGTGTTCGCCGTAGTTCCCCACCATGCAGGTCTTGGTTGAAAGTGGTGTAGGGGGTGAGCAATTAAGTCGGCTTAGAAGATCACCATCCACCACTACACCATATTTTCTCTTGATGTGGTTACTAGATGCTGTCACCGTTAGATATAAGTTTTTGAGTATAATATGCAGCTGTTTCGTCGCTTTTCTAAAATTCTTGGCACGGAGCTCTAAATCTTTGCGGCCATACTTGTCTGCAGCTGACTCCGCCCCCCCGGACAGCACTTTTTTATTGGTGGATGAATTTATCCACCAATCAGCAAGGACAACCCAGGTTGTTCACCAAAAATGGGCCAGCATCTAAACTTACATTCTTGCATTTCAAATAAATATACCAAGAGAAAATTTGATAATAGGAGTAAATTAGAAAGTTGATTAAAATATCATGCTCTATCTGAATCTTGAAAGAAAAAATGTGTGTTCAGTGTCCCTTTAATGTTTGAAAACTATATATATGAGTTGTCCAAACTTCGAATCCTTAAGACTTCTGTGTTTTAAAAAATACATAGGTTAAGACATGTTGAAATCTTGATTCTTAGGTTTTCAGCTTCCCATATTGCCTTTCTTAGGCATAGACAATCTCCCAGATTCATGTGT
This sequence comes from Bombina bombina, assembly GCF_027579735.1. NCBI lineage: Eukaryota > Metazoa > Chordata > Amphibia > Anura > Bombinatoridae > Bombina > Bombina bombina. Next base: position 481,113,965 of record NC_069502.1, on the reverse strand, counting down.
TCTTATTTAATATGGTGTCTGAATAAATATATATTCATTTGAGTATCTTAAACTACATGAAAATTAGGCACAATTAACTTTATCTGAGATCTAGTTTCTCATGAGCCGTTTATCTGAGCCAACAGCCTTTTCAACTGAGAATGTGAATTAGGTCTCAGCAGGGACAATTTAACACTTGGATGAGAACAGCTGTATCCTCTGAGTATGTTTTTATATTCCCCTATTCTTACAAACGGACCGTCTGTTCCTTACAGGGGTTCCTGTGATCTACGTAATGAATTTCTTTGGCTTTGGCTTTCAATCTGGGAAGGCTATCCAACAATAATTCATTAGAAGTTATCTCTCTTCTGAGACTGTGATCAAATGCTCTTTAGATGTGACATTATCTCTTATAATTTGGGACCATTGTTTGTTTTTCTTTAGAAGTCCTGTCTATTTCTTTTGTTCTACAAGTCTGTAGTTGAGAGCAAAAGGGAGGGGTTGATATCACCCATTCCAGTGTTTGTTCGCAATGCAGCTAAATCAATTTATAGTATATATTAGCTAAATGAAATATTAGATTCTATGATACATCTGTAGTTTATTAAAGGTTACTTCACAGATACCCTGACAATATTTTTTGTCTATCCAAAAAAGGGTCACCAGATTGTGTGTTTGAAGGGCACAGGAATCCACCTGTATCCTTTCTTTTTGTTCACCATGGTGATACTATTCCACCACTCCTTGGAGTAAGTTGGCTTGTCTGTATAAGTGTAGCTTGGGAAGCCCTAACCCCCCTCCCTCCCTTGGGAGATAGAGGGTTTGTTTGCTAACCCTTGGTTTAATTCCCTTCCAGATGTATTCCTCAATTAAGGTTTGCAGTGAGGGTAAGTATGAGTATGGAAGAGGGATAGGTAAGGTTTGGAACAGGTACAATACCCTCAGGAGGATATTTATTTCAATCACTCTGATTCTCCCAAGCCAGGAGATTGTCTTATTCTTCCATGCTGATAGATCGTGCATAATCTTTTTTTTAAGTTGTGGATAATTGATATAAAATATCTCCGGGACAGAGGCCGAGAGATTGATTCCTAGGTATTTTAGTTGAGTGGTCTTAATAAGGAAGGTGCAGTGGATGCAAAGCCAATTGATAGATAAATGTTAAGTTTTACCCCTTCAACCGGGGATTTGTATTGCTTTTCTACAGTACCTTATGCTTAGTTTCTAATTGTGTTGTTGAGTGCTACTCATGTACACACTTATCTAATGTTATGCATTGTTTTTGTTTCTTTTTGTGTACAGCACCTCTGTCCCCACCCTTCAGTATCAACATCTTTAATCTAGATATCCATTAATTGATGCAATATAGAACAGTATTACTGGGACACAACATTGGTAGTGCCATCGTTTTCCTCTCTCTCGCTAAATAGTAATCCTAGGTATTTTAGTTGAGTGGTCTTAATAAGGAAGGGGCAGTGGCTGCAAAGCCAATTGATAGATGCTTGTGGAAGGGAAATGCTTAAATGTTTGGACTTGGTGGAATTAAGGAGGAAGTGGGAGATTTCTCCATACTTTTCAAACTTTGAAAGGAGGACTGGGTTGGATGCCTCGATGTCTGTGAGCGTGAGTAAAAGGTTGTCAGCATACATTGCAAACTTGTGTTCTTTTGATTGTCTTTTTTTTTCTTTATTGTTTCTTTATTAAATTTTCGACAAGTACAAAAGATACAATCCATATGAGTATATAACAGTATAGTAAAGTGCCGTTCCACAAAACAATTGAATCGACTATACCCTGTACCTGCATAATCCTAGAGTATCGGTTGATACATTCAATCATTTAAAGTTCAAAACAACAAGAAATCAACAATAACAAAAAACATAGATTAAACACAATAACTACAAACATTAATTGCAGATTTTAGAGAATTTTGTTTTTGATGGATATAAGATTGTGGAATGACTAGAATTAAATAAACAGGATAATAAGGAATGACTCTGAAATAGGACATTTATATGATAACTATAACAAAGGAAAGCTCTCAGATCTTCTATCCAGAACCCAAATATGACTCCCAATAAAACATCATTTCGTTGTACATTTTTAGGCGGTTAGTCTTAAAATAAAAGTACCTTTCCAACATCAAAACATTCTTAACCTTTGCTATCCATAATTCAATTGTGGGAACCTCATCTGACCTCCATGCTGAAGCTATAAGTTGTTTAGCTGTGTTAAGCATAATATGCCCAATGTTCCTCTTGATATGGCATTTAATCTCCTTAAGTATATTAAATAAACAAACATGTGGAGTAATGGATAGGTTGCATGATAAGGCCTTATTTATTTCTCCTATAATTTCAACCCAGTAGGTGTTTATTTTTTGACATGACCACCAGATGTGACCCATATCACCCACTTCTCTTTTACATCTCCAACACTTTCCATTAGCTGTTGGAAACAGGTATTTCATTCTATTTGGTGTTAGGTACCACCGAAACATTATCTTATAATTAGTCTCTAATGCATGTGTTGTGTGTGCCGAATGAGCTATACTGTGAAAGATGTTTTCCCAGGTCTTAGGGTCTTGCTTCCCCAGGAGATCTCGCTCCCAGCCCTTCACAAAACTATGAGGTTTGGGGGATGTGGCAGAAAGCAGTAATTTGTATAAAATAGAGATGATCCCTTTTTGTGGAATATTAGAAATGCACATTAGTTCAAAAGGTGTTGGGGTCCTCAATAAATTATCCCTATTCCTATGCATTGTTATGTAGTGATTAACTTGGTGGTATCGCAACCACTGTTCAAAAAAACCGCCACCCAACACATCTAGTTCGCTTTTGGGCAGTAATTTGCCCAATTCGGTTGTTAGTGCGATTGGAATGTACCCCCTCAAGCTTTTATCCTCTCCTATTTGGTGTCCTCTACCTTCTGGGAATTCAGGGTTTGCCAGGATCGGGGTCAGGGGCGAATAAGCACTGGAGATGCCCAAATATTTACTGCGTATATATTTCCAATCTGATATAGTATTCATTATTGTGGAGGAGGAAAAATTCTGAGGGGTTGAAAGTGAGCGAGGCAACCAGCACACCCCACCCAGTTGCGGTATACCTGAAATGTCGTGTTCAAGTTGTACCCAATGTTTAAGGTCTATGGTGTTGTATCTACTCCATTCTAGGATTCTTTGTAATGAGATAGCCTGTTTGTATAAGAGTATGTTAGGTACCCCAAATCCCCCCATATCCCTATGGGCAAACATGGAAGCCTGGTTCACCCTAGGTGGTTTCTTCTTCCAAATGAAGGAGTGAAATATTTTTTGTAATTTCTGTATATATATATGTTAGTATTAGGTAGGGGTAGCGTCTGAAGGATGTACAAGATCTTTGGCAGTAGTACCATTTTCACCGAATTCACCCTCCCTATCCAGGATAGATTTGTTGACATCCAAGACGAGGCTTGATAGGAAATGGTGTTTAGTAATTCAGAGTAATTAATTGAACGGATTGAGTCTAAATTGTTCGATAAATATATTCCTAGATATTTGATGGGTTTCTGATTAACTACAAAAGAACATTTGTTCTGGATATTAGTTATATCAGTGGTAGAAAGGTGGATTGGCAGTAGTTGTGATTTACTAGTGTTCACCAAAAAATTTGAGACCGCACCATACTCTAGTAGGTCTGTCTGCACCGCGGAGAGAGATTTGAACGGGTCAGTCAAGGACATCAATACGTCATCTGCGAACATGGAGAGTTTATATTCTCTGTGATTAATATTTATCCCTTTTATATTTTCATTCGATTGAATCTTACATGCAAGAATTTCCAATGATAAAATGAATAAAAGTGGGGAAAGTGGGCATCCCTGACGCGTGCCATTTCGTATTTCGAATTGTTCAGATAGCGTGCCATTTATCCTAATTTGTGCTGTGGGAAATGAATATAGGGCCATAATGTTGTTTATAAAAGTAGGCGGAATATTAAATTTAATGAGTATAATCTCGAGAAAGGTCCAATCTAAACGATCGAACGCTTTCTCGGCATCCGTAGATAAAAATACTGAAGGGATATCATTTTTGTTTATATGCTCCAAGATGTTTAGAAGTTTGACAGTATTATCTCTTGCCTCTCTCCGCGGTACAAACCCCACCTGGTCTGGGGAAATCAATGTTGGTAACAATTTATTAAGTCTAGATGCCAGAACTTTAGCATATACCTTCAGATCTATATTTAACAAGGATATTGGGCGGAAATTAGCTGGTGTGTCAGTCTTCCTGCCAGGTTTAGGGAGAACAGTGATGTATGCTTGTAACATGGAATCTGGTAAAACTTCCCCGTTCTCAACCTGACTAAAGGTTTTTAATAGATGTGGTATTAGTAACTGTGCATATAATTTATAATATGACCCGGAGAATCCATCCGGGCCTGGTGCCTTTTCGGGTTTCAGCGTCCTAATTGCCTCGCCAACTTCTTTACTGTTTATTGGGGCTTGTAGCATTTCCCTGTCTGCTTCAGAGATTTTTGGGACTTGGATGTTTTCTAAGTATTTCTTACATTTAATTTCATGGTCCAATGTTGACCTGGCTGGATAAAGATTATATAGAGTGTGGTAGTAATTTTTAAATATATCTGCTATTTGTTTTGTGTCCTCTACTTTCTCATCTCTGGGATTGTTAATTGAATGAATGTATGTTTTTACCTGTTTATTTTTTAGTGATCTAGATAGTAAACGTCCTGGTTTATTAGCCTCAAAATAAAATTTCTGCTTCAATTTGTATGCTATGGTTTGGGCTTTTATATGTAAATGGGACTTTAATTTGGTTCTATAAAAATTTAGTTGATGGAGAATATCTTCATCTTGTGGATGAAGTTTATGTAAGTAATCTAAATGCTCTAATTCTTTTGCTAGGTGGTGGTATTCTTCCCTTTGTTGTTTAAGTTTGTTAGCTCTGATTTTGATCAATATCCCCCTTATATAGCTCTTATGAGCTTCCCAAATTGTGGACGGGGTCATGTCCTCTTGGACATTTCTACTGAAAAACTCTTGTATTTCCGCCTCTATGGTCTCCTGCACCGAAGGGTCTAATAAAATAGCATCATCTAGTCTCCATGTGAATTCCCTTAATGGGGCTGAAGGCCAACTAACGGAACATTTAACCATAGAATGATCTGACCATGCTGTGTGTGAGATACAAGGAGTTATGATGTGAGACAAGGTTATATGATCTAGCATTATGAAGTCAATTCTCGAATATGATTTATTCGGATTGGAGAAAAATGTATAGTCTCTGCGGCTGGGGTTTGAAACTCTCCAAGGGTCGTGTAGGCCTAGAGTTCTAATAAAATTCCACATAGCTTTAGATTTAGATTTAGCTATTTTTATGTTGGGATTTGAACTGTCAAGATTGGGGTTAATGGGTAAATTGAAATCTCCCATAACTATCAATTGGCCTTTTTGGATGTCTTGAATTTGGGGAATTAAAGATTTGAAAAAAGCTGCTTGGCCATGATTGGGTGCATATAAGTTCACTAGGGTTACCATTTTGTTGTAGAGGATACCACAAATTGCTAGGAATCTACCCTCTGCGTCTTTGCTTTGGTCTATTAATTTAAATGGCACTGCTTTGTTTATGAGAATGCTCACGCCATTAATCTTTTTTCTATTATGTGCACTGTGGAAGTGTTGGGGAAAGCTATTGTGTAAATATTTAGGAATTGACCCTTTTTTAAAATGGGTCTCTTGAAGCCCAATGATGTCTCCCCCTCTTTAGATTATATCCTTTAAAGCTAACGACCTCTTTTGAGGAACATTGAAACCCTTGACATTCTGTGTTACAAACTGAATACAAGTGTCATTCATTTTAATATCTTACCCCTTACGGTTCCATCTCTGTAGAACATCATATCCATGTACTTTATGAATTTTCTCTGCAAATAGAAAACATTACCTACAAACAACCTAACTATATTAACACTATTAATAAAAGTAACTTCGTCCCTACAATAATAACAGAGGGAAATGGCTAAGAAATCCTAATTGGAAATCATTCAGCCCATTAAGTACCTGATGTAAAGAAATAAGTATATAACCAACTTTTGGACCTGTTCATGCAATAACTGTTGTCTCAAGTCAATATATACTCAAACACATTCAGTCCAGTAACTATGCCTTTAAAAGGATATTATGTGGTGATCTCCTTTTTTCTTTAAGCTTTCAACCCGGTTGGGTCTTAAAGTCTGAGGAGGAAGTGTTCTTCAATCTTTTGTGGCGGACAGTTTGCCACTCTTTGCGTTGTGGAAGATGGGGTGTCCGGGAGTTAGATGTAGAGTTCAAGCCTTGCCCAGGGTCTGGGACTAGCACCGGAGGGGGAATCTCAAGCTTCTTACAGCATTCTTCGATTTCCAACATTGAGGCGCAGGTCGCCCTTCTATTTTTCCAAACAACTATCAGTTGAAACGGGTGTCCCCACCTGTAGTTTATGTTTCTTGCTTGTAAGTGCTTCGTGAGCGGGGAAAGTTCTTTCCTTCGTGTTAAAGTTCTAGTTGATAGATCTGCAAAGAATTGAAGAGTTATGCCATCTTTTTGAATAGGACTTTTTTCTCTTGCTGCAACCATAAGTTGTTCTTTCACTTGGTAATTAGTGATTTTGACAATCACGTCACAGGGAGGTGCTGACTCTGGGGGTTTAGGTCTCAATGCCCGATGGGCTCTATCCATACTCACAGTAGTGTTATCTGTTGGGTCCTTTAGTTGGGAGAATAGAGATTGGAGATATTCAGGTAGACTCGATGCATTAATATCTTCTGGGATACCCCGTATCCTAATGTTCTGCCGTCTGGACCTGTTCTCCAAGTCCTCTAGCTTGTCTTCTAGTTGGCGGATAACTTGGTCTTGTTGGTCTGCTTGATTGCTCACTTTTGTTATGCATTCGCCGTGTTCTTGGATGGTTTCTTCTAAGGTGACCACTCTATTTCCAATTTCAGTAACGTCTCTTTTCAGCTCAGAGATCTCTTCTTTAATACATTGCTTCACTTGTTCAATAAGTGAAGTCCTGTTTTGAGGGGATGGAAGATATTATAGACTGCGGTACTGACACCATGGTGTCTTCTTCAGAGTCTGAGCAATTAGATGAATGTTGTGATTCTTGTGACATTAAAGAAGCTTCTTTCGGTTTCGGTAAAGCTGCTACCTTAAAATAATTATCCATTGATGGATTCCCTTGGGTTGCACTTTTAACTTGTTTTCCTTTCTGTGTATTTTTCTTAGGTGACATTTTGTCTAGTATCACCAAGTCCACCAATGTTTATTAAATAAAAAGTGTGAATCACACTCTTGTTTTCACTTGCCAATTATTCAGATCAGTAAAGTGATTGTCTTTAAGTATTATAATCCGGACTCTCCAACAAATGAGCTATTCCTGTAGTAGGGGTCCCCACCTCTTATATAGTATTGATGTGTAGGTTCCAGTGATGTGCCTATGTTGGGGCAGTTAGGTCTGTGAATATTGGCAGAGAGGTATAATGCCTTTCACATAAAAGGTGAATCAGTGTTTATGATTTCTCTCTATCTGTTCGGTATAACAACTCGATAGAATTGCTCCTCTCCTTTATACCTGCATTCCAGGGAGGTGCTTTAATGTTTAAAGTATTTCACCCTATCATCCTTTATAATTTGCCCATAGATGCCAGATTGTTATGTGTATATCTGATCTTTATTTATAAGGGTGTGTGATCTTTGGCAAGTTATGCTTATACTTCAACTAATGCGGATTAAGTGCATAAAAAAGGGAGAGAAAAGAAAGTCTTTCACACTTGCTTGGGCTCCGTTCTATTAATGAGTTACACTGTTAGTTAATTTTCCTTTAGACATCATCCCCTGTTTCTAATTACAAATTCCTCCTCATCGTTGCCCAGCTCTATTTGCTTACATGCACTGCGCTCTGAGCAGCGGTCCGGCCAGCATGTGAATTTTTAAGTGCGTAGGCTGTCAGAAAATGGCGGCCGCTGTTAGACTGTACAGTCCCCAATGAGACCCGCTTAACATGGAGCGCTTAGTTTATCTGACCTTACCGGGTAAGTGCGGATCGTGAAGATCCCGAGTTGATCTCATGTGGCCTTAGCTGATCGTGTTTTGCGTGCAGCTGGAGTTATATCTTTGAGACCCGCTGCGGTCTTGTAGTGTCCGGGTCAGCGCATGTCCCACAGTATCTTTGTTCCTCACGCACTAGACTGGTCCGTGACCGATTTATAGCATTAGTTCTGCAATCGGTAGTTCTCAGAAATTGTCCTAGTTAGCTCTGACAGTACTTTCCTGGGCTGCAGCACCGGAGCTCACCTAAAGTGCGGCCATTGCCTTCAAATGCCGGCTCCGCCCCCTCCTTTTGATTAAGTCTTTATGCCTCTAATTTGTTTGTTGGACCTGACGTTGCTGGCTATGGGTTCAATAGAGATCGCAAATAATAGTGGGGACAGAGGGCAACCCTGCCTTCTCCTATTGGTGATATAAAAGGGGTCAGAAATAATGTTGTTGACTTTAACCTGCGTATTAGGGACCAAATAAAAAGAGAAGACCATACTCAGAAACTTGTTTCCGAACTCCATTTTACCCATAGGGGCACATTTATCAAGCAACACATGCTGCTGTTTCCACGCGAGCCTTTAGGCTCGCCAGAAACATAAGTTAAGATGCAGCAGTCATAAGACCACTGCTCCTTAACTCGTCCGCCACCTCTGAGGTGGCGGACAGCAATCATGCCGATCAGATACAATCACAATGATTTATACCCCCTGCTTGGCCGTGAATGTGCAGGGGGCAGTATTGCACAAGCATTTCACGAGAATTGCTTGTGCAGTGATAAATGCCAACAGCGTATGCAGTCGTTTATCGATGTCGGGTGGACATGATCCGCTACAGCGGATCATGTCCGTCTGACAAATGATAAATCGGCCCCATTGTGTCTTTTAGAAAGCTCCAATTTACTGCCTTCTTGGCGTCTGTTGAAATCAAAGCTAAAAGGTGTGGAGTTTGTTTTAGAGAAGGCTATTAGCTGTAAGACTTTGAGGGTATTGTCCCGTGCCTCCCTGCCCGGTGTAAAGCCCACCAGGGTTTTCGCTAGAATTTTGATACCTGTGTTAAAGGGACAGTCAAGTCAAAATTAAACTTAATTGATTCAGATAGAGCAATCAATTTTAAGCAACTTTCTAATTTACTCCTATTATCATTTTTTCTTCTTTCTCTTGGCATCTTTATTTGAAAAGCAAGAATGTAAAGCTTAAGAGCCGGCCCATTTTTGGTTCAGAACCTGGGTTGCTCTTGCTTATTGGGTGGCAATCATGAGTGCTAGCCAGGGTGCTGAACCAAAAATGGGCTGGCTCCTTAGCTTACATTCCTACTTTTTCAAATAAAGATAGCAAGAGAACAAAGAAAAATTGATAATAGGAGTAAACTAGAAAGTTACTTAAAATTGCATGCTCTATCTGAATCATAAAAAAAATGGGTTTACTATCCCTTTAAGTAGGGATATGGGCCTGTAGTTTTCTGGTCTATCGATTGGCTTGCCAGGCTTGGGAAACACAGTGACATAGGCAGTTAGCATGCAATGCAGTAGTGACCCCGTTTCAGGTAAGGCATTGAATAGATTTTGTAGGTGGGGTCCGACAAATGATAAATCGGCCCCATTGTGTCTTTTAGAAAGTTCCAATTTACTCTACCGAATGTCTTCTCGGCGTCTGTTGAAATCAAAGCTAAAAGGTGGGGAGTTTGTTTTAGAGAAGGCTATTAGCTTTAAGACGTTGAGGGTATTGTCCCGTGCCTCCCTGCCCAGTATAAAGCCCACCTGGTCAGTAGCAATCGATGTAGGGAGAAATTTACTAACTCTATTTGCCAGGGTTTTTGCTAGAATTTTGATACATGTGTTAAAGGGACAGTAAAGTCAAAATTAAACTTTAATGATTCAGATAGAGCAATCAATTTTAAGCAACTTTCTAATTTACTCCTATTATCAATTTTTCTTCCTTTTCTTGGCCTCTTTATTTGAAAAGCAAGAATGTAAAGCTTAATAACCTGGGTTGCTCTTGCTTAAAGGAACATGAAACCCAATTTTTTTCTTTCATGATTCAGATAGAGAATACATTTTTAAACAACTTTCTAATTTACTTCTATTATCTAATCTGTTTCATTCTCTTGGTATCATTTGTTGAAGGAGCAGCAGTGCACTAATGGTTTCTAACTGAACACATAGGTGAGCCAATGACAATCATGAAAGAAAAAAAAAGGGTTTACTATCCCTTTAAGTAGGAATATGGGCCTGTAGTTTTCTGGTCTGTTGATTGGCTTGCCAGGCTTGAGCAGCACAGTCACATAGGCAGTTAGCATGGAATGCGATAGTGACCTCGTTTCAGATAAGAATAGATTTTGTAGGTGGGGTAAAAGGATTGGGAGGAAGGATTTATAGTATTTAGCTCCCAAACCATTAGGTCCTAAGCTTTTCCCAGAAAGATCTTTAAGGGCATTTTGTATCTCTTCTGGAGTTAACAATGATTCCAAAGAATTAATTTTCTCCTGTGTTAAAGTCGGCAATTGTGTGCGGGATAGATAATCCTGTGATCCCTGGGTCGAGGGGTCCCTCTCAGGGGGTGTGTTTGGTAGCAGTGGATTTAAGATTATATAGTTTGTTGTAATACGAGCGGAAAATTCCTGCAATATTTGGACTGTCATGGAAAGTTTTGCCCCGGACATCTTTGATGGCATCTATGTGTGTTTTTAACTGTTGATGTCCAAGGGCCATATAGCAAGGAGTTTCCCTGCTTTGTCCCCCCTTAATAGTATTTCTGCTTAAGTAGCAGCTCCTTGCGCTGTTTTCCTTCCTGCAATAACTGCTTGAAATCTAGCCTCGATTGAGTAAGCGTAGATTCTAAGTTGGTGTCAGAGGGCATCTTTTTGTGTTTTTCCTCCAGTGTGAGGATCGTGTGCAGAATAGAATTGTATTTTCCCCTATTCTGTTTTTGCAATTTTGCCTTATGTTTTATCATGTCTCCTCTTATCACACGATTATGTGCCTCACAGACTGTGGACAGGTGCAGATTGTCAGATGTGTTTAGAAAAAAATTAAGTCAGTGCTGAAGTCAGGTCTGCTCTGATTACTGCATAATCTAGTAGTGTGTCATCCAAGGGGTGGCTGGCATGTCAGGCCACGTACTTTCACATGATACTGGAGCATGACCATGTGATAGGAGTAATGTCACTGCAAGTGATATAGGAGACGCCTTGTGAATCTGTAAAAAAGTAATCTATACGGGAATTTTTTTTGTGTGGGTTAGAGTAAAATGTAAAATTAGCTTCTGTTGGGTGCAGTGTGCGTCAGATATCATGTAATAAAAGAGTTTTGTATTCAAGTGCTTCAGTATGTGATGTGAGACACTGGAGACACCATTTGAGGTATCTAGTCACGGGCTTAATGGTGCTTAAAAGTCTCCTCCCACAAACAACACGCCTTTTGCAATATCTAGGAGTCTGTTGGACAGACTTTTAAAGAAAATATGTTGCGAGTTATTAGGGGCATATATGTTAACCAAGGTCATCGGCCTGCCATATAATAGCCCTACCAGTATAAGACATCTGCCATCGCTATCCCTTTCGATTTGTATGAGTTGGAAGGGGATTCTATGGTGAAGCAATATTCACTCCATTTTGTTTGCAGGGTCCCAATGTGAAATGTGCTGTGGTGTACCTGTGGTTGACTAAGAACCTATTGCAGGTTTGAAACATTGTTGGTATTGTTTGTTATACTTATGGGGACCCTGCTTATGAAATAAAGGTCTTTTTAAAAAAGAATTAGAGGCTGGAAAAATTGATTATGTGTAGTGCAGTTGGGACCTGGCTAGTAAGGGCTATGTATTTAAATATGCGCCACAGCTTATTAGGAGAGTAACTTGCCTGGACAGTAGACATCCGGCTTGTAAAAGCAGACTTTGCCACTGACTCAGGAGCTTAGCTAGTATGGATCTATCAATTACCAGGGCCCCATCTTGCTGCAGTACACTGTACTGCTTAACATTCCCTTCCCCTCAGCATTCTCTGCTAACTGGACTGCTACTGTAGTTTATTCAACATCACCATACCAATTGGCACAGTGCGAGAAATTGAGCCGGTCTCCGTCTCACAGATCAGTCAGTTTAATGTAAACAAACTTGAAGCCGCAGCGGCGCAGCGCCATAAGAAAAAAATGAGTGGCTCCCGGTCCCGCCTCCAGCAAAGGGAAGAAGAAACTATATAAAGTTAAGATTATTGTTTATTACAGTACAGTATAATATAAGCTGTAGAATAATGCGCTTCAAAAATATGTACCGTGTTTCACTCATTCACTGTGTCCTGTTCTATGGCTTATATTATACTGTACAGCTGTACTTGAATAAAAGCTTTGTTTAAACTTTATATAGGTTCTTAAATTTGCTGCAGCCACTAATTTGTTTCTTGAGAGACTGAGTAGACAATAAAAAGGATTGGTGTCAGAGGGGGACACTTACCTTGAATATGCGTCTCTTTAGTCCTTCCAATGTGTGCAGCGCAAGCGAGCCTGGGATAATCAAGCAAGCCTTAGGTGAATGGCGCTTGCCGCCCTCCCAAATCTGCCGCCCTAGGCACAGGCCTTGTTGACCTAGGTCATGATAGGCCCCTGTTCCTTATGTTTGACAAAGTGTGACTCTTGGAAAAACACAATGTCCCCTTGCATTCTATGTAGTTCCCATGAGACTATGGAGTGCTTGCCTGGATTATTTAGGCCTTTTAAATGCACTGTTATGAGTTTCAGAGCATTAATTTTAGGTTTGGTACGTGGGGGAGTCATTTTCTGTTGAGGGAGATGAAGGGAGAGTCAGAGGGGTAGAGAGAGAAAAAAAGGGGGGAATGGAAAGGGTTGTGGAAGAGGTAGGAGGGAAGTTAAAGAAAGAGTAGAGTCCACCTTGGTTCAAAAAAGAAGATAATTTAACAAGAATACAGTCTATTGATAAGTACAATACAACTTAAAAATGATACTGTTAACCTGCCCTAAAAACAGTACAACAATAATAGTATGATATACTAATAAAGAACAGTAAAAGCTTTAGTAGCCAAACAAGACGGTATGTGCCTTGCTAAGGCCCTGTTGATATTCAATGAGAAGGGCTAAGCTATAAATAACATGTAACATCGAACATTGATATACTTAAGTGAAACTGGGAAGTGGAATACAGCAAAGGGCTATTGGCTGGGGGAAGAGTGAAGGGACTGGGGTGCAACTAGAAGAACTCATTAAAAATTATCAACACAGTCTCTGGGTTCTCTGTTTAATATTAGTTAATACTAGATTAACATTTCAAACCTGAGTGTAGTTCTGATGGGATATCCAGTTATGGGATGCAAATTATTGATCCATCTGCAGGTCTAAAGTCCAAGTGTGTAGGGCAGCGGGGATTCGGGCTAAGGTTGGACCTCATATTTCCGGGGTGTGTGTCTTCAGGTTGGTTTCAAGGAGGTGCAATCCTCAACTCGGAGCAGAAAGGTTCCAAGCCTTCTATTTTCTTGAAAATTGCAGTTCTGTCTCCTTTAATGGCTATTAGACTGGTGGGGAATCCCCACCGGTATGGGATTTTGCTGTCCTGCAGCGTGAAGGTTAGGAATCGCAAATCCCTGTGCTTTTACAGGGTGGTCGGGCTGAGATTTGAAAAGATTTGTACAGTAATTCCTGCATGCTTGATGGGGTATTTATTCCTACTGTGTTTAAAGATTTCCTCTTTATCTTTAAAGCTTAGAAGCTTGAGGATAATATCTGTGGGCGGTGCTTTCAAGGATGACTTTGGGGGCAATGCCCTATGTACCCTATCTATGGTGATGTCTGGAGAAAGCGGAGTGATTTTATGGTACAAAAAAGGTCCTGCAAGTATCCTTGTATTGCAGAAGGATTGATGGACTCTGGAACACCCCTTATACAGAGATTATTCCACCTGCTGCAGTTGTCTAAATCTTCAATGCGGTCTAATAAACTTTGAACCACAATAGCACTATATTGGGCTTGGTAAGAGGTTTCTTTCAATTTTTCTTGAATGGTGTCTTGCGATTGCTCAATGCTGGTAACTCTGTGTGACAGATCTGTAACATCTTTTCTTAAACGGACACTGAACCCAAATTTTTTCTTTTGTGATTCAGATAGAGCATGCAATTTTAAGCAACTTTCTCATTTACTCCTATTAGCAAATGTTTTTCATTCTCTTGGTATCTTTATTTGAAAAGCAAGAATGTAAGTTTAGATGCCGGCCTATTTTTGGTGAACATCCTGGGTTGTTCTTGCCGATTGGTGGATAAATTCATCCACCAATAAACAAGTGCTGTCCAGTGTTCTGGACTTTCTTTTTTAAATAAAGATAGCAAGAGAACGAAGAAAAATTGATAATAGGAGTAAATTAGAAAGTTGCTTAAAATTGCATGCTCTATCTTAACCGAGAAAGAAATAATTTGGGTTCAGTATCCCTTTAACTCACAGAACAGATTTTTGACCTCAGACATGATTTCCTTGATATCCACTTTTGAGGACCTTCTTGGTAACATATTGAGGTGGAGGCGGTGTTGATGTCTAAGTGGGGATTGTCAGCCTGTTTTCTTTTTTTGTGGCATTACAAGGGTGGGATATGGTCTAGAATGGACAGACCAGCTTGCAGTTGTTGCGGATTGCAGATTTTCATATGCAGCTAATGTTGCAGGCTATTTCTGTGTCTTAATAAGGTTAACCACAAATGGTGAGGTAGCCTGTGTTCTGTGGGGCTTCCTTTTATTAAATGATGGGGTTGCTGTATGAAAAATTCCCAATAGCAAAGGTTAAGATATAAAATACAAATATAAGGGAGCCAAAGTTTGTGCTGAGAGGATGTGTTTTCCTAGAGCTCCGGTAAAAACTAAGACAATTAGCCGATTTATTAATTATACTCTGCCGACTCACATCTACAAATATCGGTAGCATCCTCAGGACTAAGACCGGCAATTGGAGTAGTAAACTCTGAAGTCCGAGGAGATCGCCGTTAGGAGAAACAGCATAACCGTTTGCAAACGGCCTAGAGGAGACAGATGCAGAAACCCAGCTGTAAACGAGCGATACGGATCAGCTTTACTCACCCTGGTAAAAATAGGATATAAGCTCTCACATATACATTAAAGGTTTTGACCGCAAAGTTTTACAGCCTTTTACATAAAACTTTTTGTATTTCAAGTGGCGGCCATATTTAAAGTGTGACGCAGTTAAAACTTTAACAAGAGAGCACGACACAAACTTTATAACAGAATCCACCAAAGTATTGCAAAGAGACTCAATACATACAGGCTTAGCTGATAAAGCCATATACATCCAGAATGATTAAAAAGCCTCAAGAATCTGTCATTATGTGTTATATAATACTGGGGGCATGATTACTAATCCACTGAGCAGCTGGATCTGACTAGACCACGACATGGAAGCACATATGTTATAGGAATGACCTAATACTACAGCAATTTCAATATCTATAGCTGTCAGGATTAAATTTTATCCCTGACCAGGGATGTTATTTCCTATAACGTTTTATACAGAACACAAATGTAGATTTAATTAAGTTTGTACCACTTTAAGAATGATCTATTATATTGATTAATAATAGCTGTTTCTTTAAGTGGATTTATTCAGGAGTAAGAGGGAATAAAATATTATAGATATTTAACCCTCATATACTTCAATAATGCGGTGTTTTATCGGAGCAAAGGAATCTCACACTGAGAGAGTGAGTGACAAGCTATACTTCATGAAATACAACAGAACAGGCAGGATGATTTACTTATCAGATTTCTCTATTAGCTCAGCGAGAAATAAAGTTCCGTTCTGAGAAAGTACAGCGGTAAAGGAACTGTGCGTCTGTTAAATACTTAAGTACAGGAAGAATTCAGAGAATGTTGTCAGGTTAGCGAGCCGGAACGCTGTTGTTCATGAGAACTGCTCCTGCAGTTCCTTGCTAACACGGAGACTTGTGGGCGTGAGCCGAGAGAGTGCGGCTAGAGTGACAGGTGACGTCACACGCCGATCCTCGCTACAAACAGTAAGTTAATGTAGCGATTTGAGAAATCATATGAGTTTGTTTGTAATCCGAAAAAGTCTATTGTCCGGTTTATTTGTAAGGCAGTTGCTGAGTGCACAAATCAAATGACAAATGTAATATTCCCAGATGATCAGAGGTAGGTGAAATTGTAATGAAGGAGTCCTGTGGAAAAACGGATACACTTGGATTTTGATATGTGAGACTCAGGATTCTTAAGAGATTGCAGGTGCTTATCCAGAAATTTAGAAATGATCAGGAATCAAAAGTTATTGCTGTAGAGAGCTCAGGTTCAAGAGACTACTGTGAACATGGAGTCTAAATTACTAAGCACTAGGAACAGGGTGTTGTTAGGATTTATAGATTCAGAGTGAGGCTGATGTCATAGGTGGGAGGAATAGAGTATATTCCTGACATATCCCCCCCCCCCAGGGAAGGCAATAAACGTCAAGGACCAGGACGATCCGGATTGCGCCTATGGAACAGAGAGACCTTCCTAGGCGCATGCACTTGATCAGAGGGTTCCCAAGAGTCCTCGTCAGAGGAATATCCAAGCCATCTGACGAGATATTGCAACTTCCCTTTGTGGAACCTAGAATCCAGAATTGAAGCGACATCAAATTCTTCGGGAGATTGAGTTGTCGATGGTGGGGGAAGTACGATGTCCTGATTCCTCATAGGTATGTGAGGTTTGAGTAGAGATACATGAAAAGTCGGGTGGACCTTCATAGTATCCGGGAGACGAAGGGTAACAGCATTAGGATTAACAATTTTAATGATTGGGAATGGACCAACAAACAACCCACCCAGCTTTTTGCTGGGTATGCTTAATTTTAGGTTTTTTGTTGATAACCAAACTAGGTCTCCTGTCGAATAAGTGGGAGAAGGTCTTCTGCGTAAGTTATAATAGTGTTGGTGCTTTTCTTGGGACTTAGAGATGTTCTCCTTCAATGTATTGAAGATATTACGATGGTTGGCTGTGTAGTCTATAGCACTCGGACCACATGATGAGTTTATATCTGAGAGGTCCGAGGTAGGGTAAGAATTCGGATGGAATCCATACGTGGCATAGAATGGTGACATTTTGGTTGTAGAATTTTCCGAATTGTTAAAGGCAAATTCTGCCGTGGATAGATAGGTAAACCAATCTTCTTGCTGATAAGAACAATAACATCGAATGTATTGTTCAAGCCATTGGTTCACCCTCTCTACCTGTCCATTTGTTTGCGGATGGAATGCTGTTGTGAATCGGTGGTCTATCTGCAAAAGTGTAGTAAGGGATCTCCAGAAACGAGAGGTGAATTGAGTTCCTCGATCAGAAGTCATAACCTTGGGTAGACCATGGAGGCGAACAACATTCATGAGAAATAACGTAGCTGTTTCTGAGGCAGTTGGTAACTTATGGAAAGCCACGAAATGGGCCATTTTAGTGAAGAGATCGATTACTACCATAATGGTATTCATTCCGGAAGAGAGTGGAAGCTCAACTATAAAGTCGAGAGAAATATGTTGCCATGGAAGGAAAGGGACAGGTAGAGACATGAGAGTGCCATAAGGTGCTGTTTTGCTTGCCTTGGAAGTGGCACAAATAGTGCAAGTCTTAACGTATTCCTTTATGGATTTCGACATTGACGGCCACCAATACCTTCTACTGATATTCTCCTTAGTTCTTCTTTCACCTGGATGTCCAGCAAGGGGGGTCTCATGATGTAATTGTAAGAGAAGTGGTCTTACACTTGGTGGTACATACAGTTTCTCGTTATAGTAAAACAAGCCATTAGAACCGGACTTAAGGTTGTGATAATGAATATTCTCATCGGAGGTATAGGAGTCCTTGAAAGCCTTAAATAGATAAGGAGTTAAACCAATAAAATTTTGAGTGGGAATTATAGATGTGCATTCAGGAATGTAGTCTGGAGGGTCGTCTTTTCTTGACAGAGCATCCGCCTTACCATTTTTGGAAGCCGGCCTGTATACGATGTGGAAATTAAATCTAGTGAAGAAGAGATTCCATCGCATTTGTCTAGCAGAAAGTGTTTTATTGGTTTGTAGATAAGCGAGATTTTTATGATCTGTAAAGATGATGATGGGCAATTTGGTACCCTCAAGTAGATGTCTCCAGTTTTCCAATGCCTTTTTAATCGCCAACAGTTCCTTTTCCCCAATAGGATAGTTTCTTTCAGGGGAAGTCATGACTTTTGAGTAGAAAGCAACTGGATACATTGGTTCAGTGGGAGAGGACTTCTGTGACAGTATTGCTCCTACGGCAAAGTCAGACGCATCAACTTCAAGAATGTATTGATAGTCAGCATTGGGGAAATGGAGGATCGGTGCTGAAGTGACTTTTTGTTTGAGTTGTTCAAATGCTGTGGAGGCTTCCTTAGACCAATGAAATCTGGTGAGGGTACTTGTAAGCTGGGTTAGAGGTTTGGCAATAGATGAAAAGTTTCTAACAAACTTTCGATAATAATTAGCGAAACCTAAAAAACGTTGAAGCTGTTTTCTGTTTTTGGGGGTAACCCAATTTCTTATAGCCTCAACTTTGTCTTCCTGCATACTGATCCCATTTGGTGATATGTTGTATCCAAGAAATGAGATGGTATCAGTGTGAAACTGGCATTTTTCAAGTTTTGCATACAATCTATGGGTACGGAGTCGTGAAAGAACTCGACGAACATCTTTTATGTGATTGTCAAAAGAACTTGAATAGATGAGAATGTCGTCAAGGTATATGACCAGGCAGACATCAAGTAGGTCTCTGAATACATCATTGATGAAATGCTGGAATGTTCCTGGGGCATTGCAGAGACCAAAAGGCATAACCAGATACTCGAAGAGACCATACCTTGTTCTGAAGGCGGTTAACCATTCATCTCCTTCACGGATTCTAACAAGATTGTATGCTCCTCTCAAGTCAAGCTTGGTATAGATGGTGGCATGTTGGAGTCGTTCAATCAATTCAGGGATCAATGGAAGGGGGTATCTGTTCTTTATAGTGCGTTGGTTTAAGTCCCTGTAATCAATGATGGGTCGCAGTGAACCGTCTTTGTTCTTCACAAAGAACATCCCAGCGCCAGCAGAGGAAGTTGATGGTCGAATGAAGCCTTTTCGGAGATTCTCATCTAGGTACTGCTTGAGATGTTCCAGTTCTGGAGAGGATAATGGATACAGACGTCCATAAGGAATGGAAGAACCGGGTTTTATGTCTATTGGACAATCGTATATCCGATGGGGAGGAAGTGATTCTGCCTCTACTTTACTAAACACGTCTTTATAGTCGGCGTACACCTCTGGCAAATGGGGTACATCTGGTGTGACCGACAAAAGAGTGGTTTTCGGAACACAATGTTGTTGGCAATAAGTTGAGTTCAAATCAACCTTCAATGTACTCCATTCTATAGAAGGTTGATGTTTCATGCACCAAGCTAAACCTAAAACAATAGGGAAAAGTGGAGATGGTATAACATCAAATTCTATTAATTCAGTATGTCCGGTTGAAGTAGTAACTGAGAGAGGAATGGTTTGATGTGTAATAGGACCACTTGCAATAGAAGAGCCATCAATAACACGCACAGCAACAGGTAAATGCTTAATCACACATGGAATTTTATTACTTTTTACAATAGCTACATTGAGGAAATTCCCATATGCGCCTGTGTCAATGATTGCTTCAGTCTGAAGGCTTCGCTGACCCCACTGTAAAAAAATAGAGAGTTTGCAGTAAGAGTGTGTCATGGTAGGAGTCTGTGTGGCTGATAAAGACATACACTTACTTTTCTTTGCCTTTGAAAGTAAGGGACACTGATCAACAGCATGGGTGGAATTGGCACAGTACATGCAGAGTGAGTTTAATCTCCTCCTAGTTCTTTCCAGCAATGTCAGTGGAGCTCTTGCTATGCCTACTTCCATAGGTTCAGGTGCTGGTCTGGATTGAAAAGATGGATATGAAGATTGTGTTGGTTTTGGTACCAGGTCTGTATGACCCCTCTCTGACTTCCTCTCTCTTAGACGTCTGTCTATTTGGATTACGAGAGTCATGAGTGCTTCCAATGTTTTTGGTAATTCGGTTCTTGCCAACTCATCTTTGATGTTTTCTGCTAAGCCGAGACGAAACTGATTACGGAGAGCTATAGGGTTCCATTGAGAATCCCTGGCATACTGCTTGAACTCAGTTATGTAATCCTCAACGAGACGTTTGCCTTGTCTCAAGTTTCTCATTGAGGTCTCTGCTGAAAGCTGAGCATCAGAGTCCATGTACAACTCATCCATCTGAGAAAAGAAATCATCCAAAGATGCCAGAATGGGTTGATTAGTCTCAAAAGACGCATCTGCCCACACACGGGGTTCTCCCCGAAGGAAAGAGATCACTGTTAAGACTTTAACCCTTTCAGTGCAATAAGTCTTAGGTTTCAACCCAAATAATAAATGACATGCAGTCTTAAACTGTCGATATAATTTCCTATTGCCTGCAAAGGGTTCTGGTAGAGAGACTGTTGGTTCAGGGATTGGATCCGGTTTTGGAGCAATGGACTCATGTATGAATCTCCTTAGGGATTGATTCTCCAACTCTAATTCCCTTAATGCTGTTCCCATTTGATCAACTCTCTGAGAGAGGGAGTAAACAAACTGGGGTAAATCTACTGGTTCTGTAGTCATCTTGGCTTAGTAATATGTCAGGATTAAATTTTATCCCTGACCAGGGATGTTATTTCCTATAACGTTTTATACAGAACACAAATGTAGATTTAATTAAGTTTGTACCACTTTAAGAATGATCTATTATATTGATTAATAATAGCTGTTTCTTTAAGTGGATTTATTCAGGAGTAAGAGGGAATAAAATATTATAGATATTTAACCCTCATATACTTCAATAATGCGGTGTTTTATCGGAGCAAAGGAATCTCACACTGAGAGAGTGAGTGACAAGCTATACTTCATGAAATACAACAGAACAGGCAGGATGATTTACTTATCAGATTTCTCTATTAGCTCAGCGAGAAATAAAGTTCCGTTCTGAGAAAGTACAGCGGTAAAGGAACTGTGCGTCTGTTAAATACTTAAGTACAGGAAGAATTCAGAGAATGTTGTCAGGTTAGCGAGACGGAACGCTGTTGTTCATGAGAACTGCTCCTGCAGTTCCTTGCTAACACGGAGACTTGTGGGCGTGAGCCGAGAGAGTGCGGCTAGAGTGACAGGTGACGTCACACGCCGATCCTCGCTACAAACAGTAAGTTAATGTAGCGATTTGAGAAATCATATGAGTTTGTTTGTAATCCGAAAAAGTCTATTGTCCGGTTTATTTGTAAGGCAGTTGCTGAGTGCACAAATCAAATGACAAATGTAATATTCCCAGATGATCAGAGGTAGGTGAAATTGTAATGAAGGAGTCCTGTGGAAAAACGGATACACTTGGATTTTGATATGTGAGACTCAGGATTCTTAAGAGATTGCAGGTGCTTATCCAGAAATTTAGAAATGATCAGGAATCAAAAGTTATTGCTGTAGAGAGCTCAGGTTCAAGAGACTACTGTGAACATGGAGTCTAAATTACTAAGCACTAGGAACAGGGTGTTGTTAGGATTTATAGATTCAGAGTGAGGCTGATGTCATAGGTGGGAGGAATAGAGTATATTCCTGACAATAGCCTTGTCCACAAGGGCTCCGGATTATCTGCTACTTAACACATTAATATTTGCCGCTGGGAATCTGTACACTTTAAAAGATTGATATCATTAAGAACATGAAAGGGAGAAACCAATCTGTAAAGGACTGCTTGAATAAAGCCCAGACAAAGAAGAAATATCAACAAGAAGCACTACAAAAACACCAGGACACAGAAGAGTCAGATGAAGCATCATCTCCATCAGGAGATACACAGCAAAATATGGAGCTGTCTAATTTGATCACTCAGATCAAAACTGTGTTTCAAGAAAAATTAAAATCTGCCTTGGGAGAACTTAGAAGAGATATCCTGGAAATAGGCAATAGAACTGCAGAACTAGAGGATAAGCTGGAAGATGTTATAGGAAAAATCCCCACGCTAGACAGAATTATCACAGCAGAAGGAGCATATAGTACAGCTGGAAAACCAACTGGAAGACCTGGAAAACAGGTCTAGGAGAGCAAATTTTAGGGTAAGAAGCCTGCCCGAGACATATGTAGAGCTGAACAATACCCTTTTAAGAATCTTTCAAGGACTCCTTCCAGATATCCTGCAGTCATTATTCATGATGGATAGAGCCCTCAATAAACCTGCAAATCCTTCTCATAAAAGGGACATTATAATTAAGTTCCATTACTATACCACAAAGGAGCAGATTCTTTAGGCGGCAAGAAAATGATCACATTTGGAGTTCGAGGAGAAGAAAATTAATGTGTTATGGGCTAGCATTGATCTCTTGTTTATTCTTGATCTTTTATAATTCCAAATAAATTTTAGTAACTCTGTCTGAATATTCTTTATATGTTTAGAATGTATCTGTATTGGTAATGCTCTAAATAGATACAACAGTTTAGGGAGTATAGCCATTTTACTGACTATAATTTTACCATAGAATGAAATTTTATAAGGCTCATTTTTTCAAATCCCCTCGTATGGCGGAAGACATGGGTATGTAATTATATTTAAATAGTAGATCTAGGTTATTGGGGATGTATACTCCTAAATATGAAGTTAATAGCTATTAATTTTTTTGTATGTTCCGGAATGCCTACCTCAATAGCTTCACATTTGTCATTGTTTATCTTGTAACCCGATAGCACTCCAAAATCCCTTATAAGGTTAAAAAGAATTGGTAAAGATAATAGGGGTTTGGTGACCATGAGGATTATATCATCCGCAAAGAGTGACAGTTTATGTTCTGTTTGTCCTATTTGGATACCTGCAATATCAGGGTTCATTCTAATACTTGCAGCTAGGGGTTCTTTACTAAGTGCAAAAACATAATTTATGTAAGAACTTACCTGATAAATTCATTTCTTTCATATTGGCAAGAGTCCATGAGCTAGTGACATATGGGATATACAATCCTACCAGGAGGGGCAAAGTTTCCCAAACCTCAAAATGCCTATAAATACACCCCTCACCACACCCACAATTCAGTTTAACGAGTAGCCAAGCAGTGGGGTGATAAAGAAAGGAGTAGAAAGCATCAACAAAGGAAATTTGGAAATAATTGTGCTTTATACAAAAAATCATAACCACCATAAAAAGGGTGGGCCTCATGGACTCTTGCCAATATGAAAGAAATGAATTTATCAGGTAAGTTCTTACATAAATTATGTTTTCTTTCATGTAATTGGCAAGAGTCCATGAGCTAGTGACATATGGGATATCAATACCCAAGATGTGGAGTCTTCCACTCAAGAGTCACTAGAGAGGGAGGGAATAAAATAAAAACAGCCATATTCCGCTGAAAAAATTAATCCACAACCCAAAAAATAAGTTATTTTCACTTTTGAAAGAAAAAAACTTAAATCAAAAGCAGAAGAATCAAAATGAAACAGTTGCCTCAAGAACTTTTCTACCAAAAACTGCTTCCGAAGAAGCAAATACATCAAAATGGTAGAATTTAGTAAATGTATGCAAAGAGGACCAAGTTGCTGCTTTGCAAATCTGATCAACTGAAGCTTCATTCTTAAAAGCCCATGAAGTGGAGACTGATCTAGTAGAATGAGCTGTAATTCTCTGAGGCGGGGTTTGACCCGACTCCAAATAAGCTTGATGAATCAAAAGTTTCAACCAAGAAGCCAAGGAAATAGCAGAAGCTTTCTGACCTTTCCTAGGACCAGAAAATAAAACAAATAAACTGGAAGTCTTCCTGAAATTTTTAGTAGCTTCCACATAATATTTCAAAGCTCTTACCACATCCAAAGAATGTAAGGATCTCTCCAAAGAATTCTTAGGATTAGGACACAAGGAAGGAACAACAATTTCTCTATTAATGTTGTTAGAATTCACAACCTTAGGTAAATATTGAAAAGAAGTCCGCAAAACTGCCTTATCCTGATGAAAAATCAGAAAAGGAGACTCACAAGAAAGAGCAGATAGCTCAGAAACTCTTCTAGCAGAAGAAATAGCCAAAAGGAACAACACTTTCCAGGAAAGTAGTTTAATGTCCAAAGAATGCATAGGCTCAAATGGAGGAGCCTGTAAAGCCTTCAGAACCAAATTAAGACTCCAAGGAGGAGAAATTGATTTAATGACAGGCTTAATACGAACTAAAGCCTGTACAAAACAGTGAATATCAGGAAGAATAGCAATCTTTCTGTGAAATAAAACAGAAAGAGCGGAGATTTGTCCTTTCAAGGAACTTGCAGACAAACCCTTATCCAAACCATCCTGAAGAAACTGTAAACTTCTAGGAATTCTAAAAGAATGCCAGGAGAATTTATGAGAAACCTCTATGACTTAGAACTAAGCGTTCAATTTCCATACCTTCAAATTTAATGATTTGAGATCCTGATGGAAAAACGGACCTTGAGATAGTAGGTCCGGCCGTAACGGAAGTGGCCAAGGCGGGCAACTGGACATCCGAACCAGATCCACATACCAAAACCTGTGTGGCCATGCTGGAGCCACCAGCAACACAAAAGACTGTTCCACAATGATTTTGGAGATCACTCTTGGAAAGGAGAACTAGAGGCGGAAAGATGTAAGGAGGTTGATAACACCAAGGAAGTGTCAGCGCATCCACTGCTTCCGCCTGAACATCCCTGGACCTGGACAGGTATCTGGGAAGTTTCTTGTTTAGATGAGAGGCCATGAGATCTATCTCTGGAAGCCCCCACATCTGAACAATCTGAGAAAACACATCTGGATGGAGAGACCACTCCCCTGGATGTAAAGTCTGGCGGCTGAGATAATCCGCCTCCCAATTGTCTACGCCTGGGATATGCACCGCAGATATTAGACAGGAGCTGGATTCCGCCCAGGCAAGTATCCGAGATACTTCTTTCATAGCTTGGGGACTGTGAGTCCCACCCTGATGATTGACATAAGCCATAGTTGTGATATTGTCTGTCTGAAAACAAATGAACGGTTCTCTCTTTAGTAGAGGCCTGAACTGAAGAGCCCTGAGAATTGCACGGAGTTCTAAAATATTTATTGGTAATCTCGCCTCTTGAGATTTCCAAACCCCTTGTGCTGTCAGAGATCCCCAAACAGCTCCCTAACCTGAAAGACTTGCATCTGTTGTGATTACAGTCCAGGTTGGCCAAACAAAAGAAGCCCCTTGAACCAAACGATGGTGATCTATCCACCATGTCAGAGAGTGTCGTACATTGGGATTCAAGGATATTAATTGTGATATCTTTGTATAATCCCTGCACCATTGATTCAGCATACAAAGCTGTAGAGGTCTCATGTGAAAACGAGCAAAGGGGATTGCGTCCGATGCTGCAGTCTGAGACCTAAAACTTCCATGCACATAGCCACTGAAGGGAATGACTGAGACTGAAGGTGCCGGCAGGCTGCAACCAATTTTAAACGTCTCTTGTCTGTTAGAGACAGAGTCATGGACACTGAATCTATCTGGAAGCCTAAAAAGGTGACCCTTGTCTGAGGAATCAAGAAACTTTTTGGTAAATTGATCCTCCAAACATGTTTCCGAAGAAACAACACTAGTTGATTCGTGTGAGATTCTGCAGTATGTAAAGACTGAGCTAGTACCAAGATATTGTCCAAATAAGGAAACACCGCAATACCCTGTTGTCTGATTACAGATAGTAGGGCACCCAGAACCTTTGAAAAGATTATTGGAGCTGTTGCTAGGCCAAATGGAAGAGCAACAAATTGGTAGTGCTTGTCTAGAAAAGAGAATCTCAGAAACTGAAAGTGTTCTGGATGAATCGGAATATGAAGGTATGCATCCTGCAAGTCTATTGTGGACATATAATGTCCTTGCTGAACAAAAGGCAGAATAGTCCTTATAGTCACCATCTTGAAAGTTGGTACTCTTACATAACTATTCAAAATTTTCAGATCCAGAACTGGTCTGAACAAATTTTCTTTCTTTGGTACAATGAATAGGTTTGAATAAAACACCAAACCTTGTTCCTGAAGAGGAACTGGCATGATTACCCCTGAAGACTCCAGGTCTGAAACACACTTCAGAAAAGCCTGAGCTTTTACTGGATTTACAGGGATGTGTGAGAGAAAAAATCTTCTCACAGGAGGTCTTACTTTGAATCCTATTCGATACCTTTGAGAGACAATGCTCTGAATCCAATGATTTTGGACAGATTTTACCCAACAATCCTTGAAAAACCTTAATCTGCCCCCTACCAGCTGAGCTGGAATGAGGGCCGCACCTTCATGCGGACTTAGGGGCAGACTTTGGTTTCCTAAATGGCTTGGATTTATTCCAATTTGAGGAAGACTTCCAACTGGAAGCAGATTCCTTGGGAGGAGGATTGAGTTTTTGTTACCCTTAGGTTTTTTATCCTGAGGCAAAAAAACTCCTTTTCCTCCAGTGATAGTTGAAATAACAGAATCCAACTGAGAACCAAATAAATTATTACCTTGGAAAGAAAGAGATAGTAATCTAGATTTAGATGTCATATCAGCATTCCAAGATTTAAGCCATAAAGCTCTTCTAGCTAATACAGCTAAAGACATGGATCTAACATCAATTTTGATTATATCAAAAATTGCATCACAAATAAAATGATTAGCCTGTTGCAGTAAGCGAACAATGCTAGATATGTCAAAATCCAATTCATGTTGCGCTAAATTTTCCAACCAGAAAGTTGATGCAGCCGCAACATCACCCAAAGAAATAGCAGGTCTGAGAAGATGACCTGAATATAAATAGGCATTCCTTAGATAAGATTCAAGTTTTCTATCTAAAGGATCCCTAAAGGAAGTGCTATCTTCCATAGGAATAGTGGTACGTTTAGCAAGAGTAGAAATAGCCCCATCAACTTTGGGGACCTTTTCCCAAAACTCTATAGATTTTGCTGGTAAAGGATACAATCTCTTAAACCTTGAAGAAGGAATAAAGGAAGTACCTGGCTTATTCTATTCCCTAGAAATCATATCAGAAATAGCCTCAGGAATGGGAAAAACACCTGGGGAAACCACAGGAGGTTTAAAAACATTATTTAAACGTTTATTAGACTGAACGTCAATAGGACTGGTTACCTCAATATCCAAAGTAATTAACACTTCTTTTAATAAAGAACGCATATACTCTATTTTAAATAAATAAGTAGATTTGTCAGTGTCAATATCTGAGGAAGGATCTTCTGTTTCAGATAGATCCTCATCAGAAGATGATGAATTATTATGTTGTTGGTCATTTGAAATTTCATCAGCTAAATGAGAAGTTTTAAAAGACCTTTTACGTTTATTAGAAGGTGGAAATGCAGACAAAGCCTTCATAATAGAATCAGAAACAAATTCTTTAAATCTTACAGGTATATCATGCACATTAGAAGTTGAAGGAACTGCAACTGGCAATGTACTATTACTGATAGAAACACTATCTGCATGTAAAAGTTTATCATGACAACTATTACAAATGACATTCGGTGGAATAATTTCTAAAATTTTACAACAAATGCACTTAGCTTTTGTAGAACCCATGTCAGGCAGCAATGTTCCAGCAGAAACTTCAGAGGCAGGATCAGATTGGGACATCTTGCTCAATGTAAGAGAAAAAACAACATATAAAGCAAAATGATCTATTTCCTTAAATTACAGTTTCAGGAATGGGAAAAAATGCAAAAGCATAGGCCTCTTGATAGAAAAGAAAACAGGAGGCAAACAACAATGGGGTATTGAAATAATGTAGAAAAATGGGCGCCAAGTATGACGCACAACGTAACGTAAACTTTTTTGGCGACAAAAATGACCGGAAATGACACACTTGCGTCACTAATGACGCCGCCGTGTGAAAGGTCTCAACGTCACGTATGACGCCGGAAATGACGAAGTTGCGTCAAAAACGTAATTTCCCGCGCCAAAAAAAGTTTGTGCCAAAAATGACACAATAAAGTCTAACATTTGACGCACCCGCGGGCCTAATACCCGCAAATGCAAAAAGTAGTCAAATTGAAAAAGACTAAACCCCAGGTAAGAAATAAATTTCTTAAAGTGTTTATATTCCCAAATATGAAACTGACAGTCTGCAGAAGGAAATACATGAACCTGACTCATGGCAAATATAAGTACAATACATATATTTAGAACTTTATATAATTTGCATAAAGTGCCAAACCATAGCTGAGAGTGTCTTAAGTAAATGAAAACATACTTACCAAAAGACACCCATCCACATATAGCAGATAGCCAAACCAGTACTAAAACAGTTCTTAGTAGAGGTAATGGTAAATTTGAGAGTATATCGCCGATCTGAAAAGGGAGGTAGGAGATGAATCTCTACGACCGATAACAGAGAACCCATGAAAAAGACCCCCGTTGGAGAAATCATCGTATTCAATAGGTGATACTCCCTTCACGTCCTCTGACATTCGCTGTACTCTGAGAGGAATCGGGCTTCAACAATGCTGAGAAGCGCATATCAACGTAGAAATCTTAGCACAAACTTACTTCACCACCTCCATAGGAGGCAAAGTTTGTAAAACTGAATTGTGGGTGTGGTGAGGGGTGTATTTATAGGCATTTTGAGGTTTGGGAAACTTTGCCCCTCCTGGTAGGATTGTATATCCCATATGTCACTAGCTCATGGACTCTTGCCAATTACATGAAAGAAAAGTAAGGGAGACAGGGGACACCCCTGTCTAGTGCAGTTACCTATTGGTATGGTCTGTGATTGGTAGCCAGCTATTCTAATAAAAGCTGAGGGAGTTGTTTATAGGGATGCTACTGCTGTATAAAAGTCCAAATTTCCTTAGGGTTTGATGCATATAATCCCAAGCAAGTCTGTTGAATGAATTCTCCCAAGCAAGTCTGTTGAATGAATTCTCTGCCGTCGTAGTTCCGACCATAAACGATGCCGACCAGCGATCCGGCGGCGTTATTCCCATATTTTACCTTGGGAGACTATTAGGGAGCAGTTCTCTCTTCCGAGTGTTAATCGGTTTGCTTACTTTCAAATTCGACATTTTCTTAGTGGACAAAGATGGTATGCGATGGGAAGATGGGAATGGCCTGAGATTAAGAGTTGTATTAGAAAATTTAATATGGGGGATGCATCAATCTCACTAATCTATGACATTATGTTGACGAAACAGGGTATTTTGGAGGAGGATAAATTAATCCGAGCCTGGTCACCATATATTCTAGCGATAGACCGGGAGATGCTAATTAACAGCCTGGCAACAGTGGCTAGATATCCGATAGCAGTAAGCTGGAAAGAATCTCATTTAAAACTTTTAAATAATTATTATTATTCCCCAGAGAAATTAGCTAAATTTTTTCCGGGTAAATCTTTCAAGTGCGAACATTGTTCATGTGTTCAGGCGGATATTTGCCATATGTTATGGACCTGCCCTAAAATTTCGCAACTATGGCAGAAGATTCAATATTGGTTTAATAGAGTTTTTGAAACTTCTATCTCCTTTTCTCTGAAAGATATAGTGTTGCTTTTTCCTGATGAGAGAGCTAATTTGTCGCTGCATATCCTAAATACTATTATACTAATTGTGAGATATAATATCTTTAAAAAATGGATATCAAAGACACCCCCTTCTCTCGCGTCAGTACTGAGGGACATCCAAGCTCAGATTATTTTTGAATCTTTTCATTTACAGCAAGTATCAGAAAGAAGAATTAGAAAATTCTTGGAAAGCTGGGCTCCGATTATTAAGTCATATACTTTCTGCCTCCAGAAGCAGATCTTGCTGCCCTTTTTGGCGTCGGTAAGCTTTGCTGAGCTGGTGATATTACAGGTGTTCCCGGATACCTGGTTAAGGAATGCGGGGGATATAGATTAAGAAGGATAGTATGCATTTCATAATCGATCTTGGTAGGGGGGGGGGGGGGGTTTGCTTTTGCTTTTTCCCTTTTTTTTTCCCCTTGTATGTTTTTTTCTTGTGTTTTTATTTCTGTATAGGAGGTAAATATTAGCCATTACAATGTTAACGGATATGGTTAAACTTATAAGGACAAAATGTAGTTTAAAAATTGTTTTCTTTTTTCCTGATGGTTTGCCTTTCCATTTCTAGAGAAGACATTGTTGGCAAATTTTTTGCTTGTCCTGCGTGACAGTAATTTTGTTGATATTATGATTTTTTGTCTTGTTTTGAATGGCTATAACAAATAAAAATATTTAAAAAAAAAAAAAAAAAGAATTCTCTGCATCCAACGAGTGAAAGAGAGAAAGCACCCTCTTAACCGTGGCGTAATCCACCAAATCCAATATTCTTCTAATGTTGTCAGGTGCTTCCTTAAAGCTAATAAATCCCACCTGAACTGTTGCTATCAGTTCTGGCAAAACTATATTTAATCTAGTGGCTAGGATTTTTGTAAAATTTTTTAAATCTTGGTTGATGAGCGAGATAGGTCTATAATTACCACATAATAGTTTATCTTTTCCCGGCTTTGGGATCACAGAAAGTCTTGCCGATAAAAGATCTGGTGGGATAACCTCTCCTTTTCATAATATAGTTAAAAAATAGAACCAGTTGGGAGATCAGTTCTGGAGATAATTTTTTATAGAAGCTACCCGGAAATCCTTCCGGACCAGGAGCTTTTGATGGCTTAAGTTGCTATATTGCATTACCTATCTCTAATGCTGTGATTGGACTATTTAGTTTTGCAGAGTTTTATGACCAGTATTATGAAATACCTCCTTTTCCACTACTCATGGTTGGTTCCATTACCTCCAATTACTATCCCGAGAGAAGTATAATAAAAATGAATAAAAGGTCTAAAACAACTTACCTAGAGCGGTTATGCCTCTCCACCATTAAACTTAAAGGCGCTATTTCAGAACTATACATTACATTCAACACAAAGGACATAGAGCAAAAATTACCATCAATGAATAGATGGGAAGAAGATCTTAATATTCATTACACAAGTTAACAGTGGAGCGCAATTAAAAGGAGAGGACTGACATTTACCATTAGCACAAATCTCAAGGAAAATTATTTAAAAGTTGTATATAGATGGTATCTTACCCCCTCCAGGTTAAGCTTAATTAGCAACACTAACCCTGCCACGTGCTATCGAAACTGTAGTGAAGAGGGTACATACTATTATATGTGGTGGCTATGTTCTAGAGCAAAACATATTTGGGAACAAACATCAGAGATGTTAAGCTCTATCTTTGAGAAAGATATTAGATTAGGCCCAGAACAAGCCTTATTACATGTCCCTTTACTAGACTTCACAAAACCACAAAATAAATTGATTGCTTATATTTGGACAGCAGTGAAAGTCTCAACTTTTAATGTAATTAAAGATAAGATTAAACAGTTTTATCAATTAGCTGACATATCTTCTAATCTTTTGGAGACACGTCAGGAATTTCTAAACATTTGGGAGGCTTGGTATGTATGGGAAGATACACAACACATGAGGAATAGGAATAGCCTGAATTTATTATAGATCAATACTTAGAATTATAGAGAGACATTATAGAAAATTCCTGGTTTGGAATAGGAGAAAATGTGAATTTCTTTGTAATGTTACTTTATTGGGGAGATATGGAAGGCTTGGGGGGGGGGGGGGTGGCTGCCTATGGGCGAGGATAATTTTTTCTTCTTCTGTTATTCTATTACTCTATACTTAATTATTTTCTTTACTCTGTTATGTATCAGTCATGTCTCAATTGTTGACTCATACTTAAGAGACAACTGAAATAGGCTGAGTGGACTTTTTCAACCTCAAGGTTTCTTGGACCCCCCAATATAAAAAAACAGACTCTTAAGGACATTTCTGATAGCACACAAGAAGTCCATTAGTATATCTACTTGGATCCAAGGGATACCCGGACATCTATATTGAACATTGGTTCACATGGTAAAACGATATGATATGCCTAATTTGTAATTGTTTATGTCAACATTGGTACGCTTTTGTTTTATGTTTTATTATACATTGAACAAAATGTTTCTTTTTGCTTAATAAAAACATTTTAACATAAAATACAAATATAACTGTACCCTATATGCATATATTCAGGTATGAGGCAAATTGTGTTAGGCCTGTTTACACTTGTCCCAGAAATTGGCTTTTTATAAATGTCCCAGACTGTGGAAAATTTCTGCTCTTGGCTTTAGTAGACCCTGCACACAGGGGTGAATCTATGCCCAGGGTAATTATGCCTGATAGGTGCTGTAGATCAACTAAGTAAAAACCTCCTATACTCTGGCTGAGGTGTCTAATATGTACAAAGCAGCTTAATATCATCCGGTGTATGTGCAGTAAATAGATTCTATAATCCGCTGTTGAGATGTGTTGGTAAGTAAGGGGTGCTTCCAGTTCAGTGGGCCAGTGCTGAGGGGTCTCCTGTTATCACGTCTGTGTGTTTCACTGATGCGTGCTTGATTGTCGTATGGCCTAGCACACTGTCAGGAGGGTAATGGCGGCACCATGGGCCTTGTGTAATGGCGGTTAGAGATAGCACGGTTGCTCACCGGATACTTGTTTTGGCTGATCTGGCGATGTGCCGTTGCATCTGGTCTAGTGTGCAGGCAAGCTCATGTGGAAAATGCTGTGGCGCATCAGCGTGCCGGGTGTAATGGGGGCCGCAGCTCTGTTATCTCACAGAGCGATCCGGTCCAAAATGTATCAGCGATGACACCGTCAGGTGCCCCTTGTTGAACAGGGGTAAGATATGCTGTTATATGCTCTTTATGCCAGTTTTAATAGGCTCCGGCCTTCGCTTGGCTCGGGAGCTTTAGGAAAGTGTTGGCCATCTTTCAGCATGGCCAAGCTCCGCCCCCCACTTGGGTGGTTTTTTTTTTTTATACGCAAGGCACTGGTTCCTACATGAGTGGCACTCTTGACTGAACCTGATTTGTGTGAGCTAGATAGACAATGATGAAATACACAGACTAAATCAACTAAGTGCTGGTGTAAAACAGGATGGTTAGGCATATCTATCTAAATTTAAAGGGACGTTCTACTGTAATTTTACTCCACTTTAATGCTTGGAAATTAAGCATAATCCAGTAAAATAAGTTTTAATTGAGGGTAATACTTTCTCTATTTTTGTTAGAAGAAAACAAAAATCTTGCCAGAATGTTAGCATACTATAACAAATTTTATTTTGAAAATTGCAATTAAATTTGACCGTGTCTTACAACATTGTGTAAACAGTGTGAAACAAAGTATACATCTCTTGCACAGAGACATCAACATGGCACAATTAAAAAAAATAAAATTAAAAAAAATGAAGCAAATATAATACACAAAATAGTAAGAATGGTTAATGTTATACAAATAGTTTCCTCTACTCCATATAAAAATTGTGCAGGATAGCATGACGTGGTACTAATTGAGTAAGGCAATTATTTCAAGCATCTGTAACCCTGAATGCCTACAATACAACATAAGAAAATACTCAAAATTGCTAGCTGAATAATAGCTTTTTTAGGGGGAAAGGAGGGATGATACAATATAAGGTGAGGCAATTTGCTTACCTATATAGGACAGTGTTTAATCTTGGTTTTTATATCCCTTTAATATAACAGTGATAAAAAAAAAGTATATACTGTGGACCAATAGATATACTGGCAGTAGAACACAATATGTATCCTCAGTGCTAATTGTGTGTAAAACCCTCAGTTAAAGGCTGTGGTGAGCAAGGGAGGTCCAACACCCTGGTTAAGAATCACAGCCTTAGGCTATGTGACTACTTACTGGAACTTAGACATGCTGAAGTCTCATAGTTACTACCTGACCATCAGATTGCGTGTGCTGCAAGCATAAGAATCACAGCCTTAGACTATGTAACTACTTACTAGAATTCAGCATGCTGAAGTCTCAGTTACTACCTGACCATCAGACTGTGTATGCTGCAAGCATAATAATCACAGCCTTAGGCTATGTGACTACTTACTGGAACATAGACATGCTGAAGTCTCAGTTACTACCTGACCATCAGACTGTGTATGCTGCAAGCATAATAATCACAGCCTTAGACTGTGTGACTACTTACTGGAACTTAGACATGCTGAAGTCTCATAGTTACTACCTGACCATCAGATTGTGTGTGCTGCAAGCATAAGAATCACAGCCTTAGACTATGTGACTAACTAGAACTTAGCATGCTGAAGTCTCAGTTACTACTGGACCATCAAGCATGGATTGAAAGTCCAGTGGAATGCATGTGTATAGTGTATATCCCTGAACCTCTGCATGAGTGGCAGACCATACTGTAGGAATTGGTTGTACTATGATATGTTTGAGGAGAGGTGAGTAATTAAATATTCTAGTTAATGTCATATACATTTTAGGTGCCATCTGTTGTTTTCCCCTACACAAATAAGAATAAAAAAGGTAAATATAAGAATATTATCTACAGATTAATGTAAACACTTAGTCTGTGTGTTGCAGCACTGTGAATCACAATATACATTTAACTGGTTCAGTATGCTTTAATGGTTGAAATCCTCTACCATATTAATCCAATAGCCTAAATCTGAATGTATGTGTGACAACTACCTTCATACAATAATATTTCAAAGGATGGTAATCCTTTGTAGACATTTTTTCCCATAAATAAGGATAAATTAGATATAAACAATAAGGCACCTGCGTCATAACTCTATATGAATTCAATTCCGCTTACTGCAGCCCATTGGCAAATTTCATTGAATAGTATAACATTACTGGTTATGGCATATAATGTATACAAATGGTTTAACATATATAAAAAAAATAATAAGCTATAACTAAATCTAATGAATAAACATTGAACGAGGGAGGCTATGTTAAAAAAATAGTGCGCACAAACCTAAGTGAAAGCTAATAAAAAGACATTATATTAGATATAGTTGTGAAATGTTAATTATTTTCTAGATGGATGTCTACTTAATTATGGTATGAGACCCTGAACTTAACCACAATGAAATCTGACAATTCCTTAAACAGGATAGAAAAGTGCAGGTTCAATATAGTCCACGTACCACTTTAGTTTCCAAGTTTTGGGCAGAACACATTAATATTAAAAAACAGTACACACGTTAGACTAATCACATATGCAGCTGTTGTACATTCTATATGATTCAAAGCAGTAATGAATAAGGCATTATATACAGGTCTTTGAGATACAAGAAAGTTTTGGTATCATGTGCAGCTGATTTGTGATAAACAGTTCCCTTAGGCTTTGATGCTGACCCAAAGACACCCAAGTAAAGTCCCATATATCCATGTTTTCACGTATACTTTTCTTCCGGTGTCTGAAAAAAGCATGCCCACAGTTATACCAGTTAGGATTAATAAAGATGGCACTGTTCTTTTCAAGCTGAGCTTAGCCTCTTGACCTTTTCCATGGAACTTGTTTCGTTTTTCAGGATCTGTAGTTTCATAAAATTCTGTGAGTAACCTTTAAAAGAAAAACATAAATGTGTATCTGTGTCCAAATATCAAATTGCATTGTTAACCAAAAGTAAAATGACATACATTTGCCATTCTATATGATTTGGTAGACTTTCATAAACCCTACAATTCACAGTATATTATTTTTGTTGACTGCCAACTGCCTCCTTTTCCAAAAACAAGCCGTAACTTGACGGGCCAGTCTTGTATTATGAAAATTGTCTAGTCGCATAGTCATAATATTGTATATGCACGGTAAAGTTCAGGTTTAGAATGCTTTTGGATTAGTTTTGATTTTGTTAGTTCAACATTGAACTAAATGGGACAGTCTACTCCAGAATTGTTATTGTTTAAAAAAAAAAAAAAGATAGATAATCCCTTTATTACCCAGTTTTGCATAACCAACACTGTTATAGTAATATACTTTTCATTTCTGTGATTTCCTTGTATCAAACCCTCTGCAGACTGCCGCCTTATTTCAGTTTTTTTGACAGACTTGTGCTATAGACAATCAGTGCCCTCTCATAAGTAACTCCACAAGAGTGCGCACAATGTTATCTATATGACACACATGAACTAGTGCTGACTAGCTGTGAAAAACTGTCAAAAATGCACTGAGATAAGAGGTGGCCTTCGAGGGCTTAAAAATGAGCACATGAGCTTACCTAGGTTTAGCTTTAAAAAAAAAAAAAGCTAGAACAAGTAAATTTGATGATAAAAGTAAAATGGAAAGTTGTTTAAAATTGCATGCCCTGTCTGTAACATGCAAGTTTAATTTTGCCTAGAATGTCCCTTTAAGTTTTAGTAAGGTAAAGCAATGTTTTTGTTAGTTGTCATTTTGTTTTACTTTTATCAACTCATTTCTAATCAGTTACTACTTATAATTGTGAAATACTCCATGGAGGTGTATCAACCCTACAATCTATAGTGAAATTAGTGTTGATTGAAAATATTTATTGCAAATTGTGATTTTTACAAGTTTCAAGATAATTTTTTTGCCAGTTTCTATATAACAGGATTTTATAAAGGGGGTTCCCCCCTCCATGTGTTTTTAAAGAACCTATATTTTCAGTTTAAACTCAATCTGAAGCTGTAAATTATGAATAAGAAGCCAAATACTACAAATAACTACTTGAATATGAAACCAACTTCGATTTTGTATACCCGAATAAAACTTTAGCTTGAAAATAAGTATTCTTGTCAATCAAACAAAGGAAGAGAGGAATTGAGGTTAAAAAAAGGTTAGCATATGTTGTATGCATCCCTGAACAGTAGAGTCTTTAAAGAGCACTTGAAACTTTCAAAACTAGGGGAGAGTCTTGTGGAGCGAGGTAGAGAGTTCCACAAAATAGGGGCAAGTCTAAAGAAGACGGGAGTATGAGGAGGTAACAAGAAAGGATGAGGTTGTGAGCAGAGCAAAGGGGATGGGAGGGAGAGTATCTGGAGACAAGGTCTGAGATATAGGTGGGAGAAGTGCAATTGAGGGCCTTGTATGTCAGTCAGAATTTTGTGTTTAATTCTGGAGGCAAGAGGAAGCCAGTGAAAGGATTGGAAGAGAGGTGCAGCAGATGAAGAGCGACATGTAAGAAAAAACAATTTATGTAAGAACTTACCTGATAAATTAATTTCTTTCATATTGGCAAGAGTCCATGAGCTAGTGACGTATGGGATATACATTCCTACCAGGAGGCGCAAAGTTTCCCAAACCTCAAAATGCCTATAAATACACCCCCCACCACACCCACAATTCAGTTTAACGAATAGCCAAGAAGTGGGGTGATAAGAAAGGAGCGAAAGCATCAACAAGGATTTGGAATAATTGTGCTTTATACAAAAAATCATAACCACCACAAAAAGGGTGGGCCTCATGGACTCTTGCCAATATGAAAGAAATTAATTTATCAGGTAAGTTCTTACATAAATTATGTTTTCTTTCATGTAATTGGCAAGAGTCCATGAGCTAGTGACATATGGGATAGCAAATACCCAAGATGTGAAACTCCACGCAAGTGTCACTAGAGAGGGAGGGATAAAAATAAAGACAGCCAATTCCGCTGAAAAAAGAATCCACAACCCAAATCAAAAAGTTTTAATCTTATAATGAAAAAAACTGAAATTATAAGCAGAAGAATCAAACTGAAACAGCTGCCTGAAGAACTTTTCTACCAAAAACTGCTTCTGAAGAAGAAAAAACATCAAAATAGTAGAATTTAGTAAAAGTATGCAAAGAAGACCAAGTTGCTGCTTTGCAAATCTGATCAACAGAAGCTTCATTCTTAAAAGCCCAGGAAGTAGAAACTGACCTAGTAGAATGAGCCGTAATCCTCTGAGGCGGGGATTTACCCGACTCTACATAAGCATGATGAATCAAAAGTTTAACCAAGAAGCCAAAGAAATAGCAGAAGCTTTCTGACCTTTCTTAGGACCAGAAAAGATAACAAATAGACTAGAAGTCTTTCTGAAATCTTTAGTAGCTTCAACATAATATTTCAAAGCTCTTACCACATCCAAAGAATGCAAAGATTTTTCCAAAGAATTCTTAGGATTAGGACTCAACGAAGGGACAACAATTTCTCTACTAATGTTGTTGGAATTCACAACCTTAGGTAAAAATTTAAATGAAGTCCGCAAAACCGCCTTATCCTGATGAAATATCAGAAAATGAGACTCACAAGAAAGAGCAGATAATTCAGAAACTCTTCTAGCAGAGGAGATAGCCAAAAGAAACAATACTTTCCAAGAAAGTAACTTAATATCCAGAGAATGCATAGGCTCAAACGGAGGAGCCTGTAAAGCTCTCAAAACCAAATTAAGACTCCAAGGAAGAGAGATTGACTTAATGACAGGCTTGATACGAACCAAAGCCTGTACAAAACAACAAATGTCAGGAAGATTAGCAATTTTTCTGTGAAACAGAACAGAAAGAGCAGAGATTTGTCCTTTCAATGAACTTGCAGACAAACCCTTATCCAAACCATCCTGAAACTATAAAATTCTAGGAATTCTAAAAGAATGCCAAGAGAACTTATGAGAGGAACAGCAGACAGACAACAGTTGTTGAGTCTCTGCCCACTGAATAATCTTGGCTACCTCTGTCTGGATTTTTTACTTTTACCTCTGTCATAACCAAGGAACTCAGAGTTCCTCCCTGATGATTGATGTAAGCCACTGACGTTATGTTGTCTGACTGAAACCTGATAAACTGGGTTGAAGCTAACTGAGGCCAGGCTAGAAGAGCATTGACAATTGCTCTCAGTTCCAAAACATTTATTGGAAGAACAGACTCCTCCCGAGTCCATAGACCCTGAGCCCTTAAAGAAAACCCAGACAGCACCCTAGCCCAGCAAACTGGCATCCGTGGTTACAATCACCCAGGCAGGTCTGTGAAAGCAAGTTCCCTGAGAGAAAAGATCCTGAGACAACCACCATGGAAGAGAATCTCTGGACATCTGATCTAGAACAATCTTTGGAGATAGATCCGCATAATCCCTGTTCCACTTCCTAAGCAAGCATAACTGCAGAGGTCTGAGATGGAACCGAGCAAACGGAATCATGTCCATGACTGAAACCATCAGACCAATAACCTCCATGCACTGAGCCACTGACGGCCGAGGAAGGGACTGAAGAGCAAGACATGTATTGAAAATATTTGATTTTCTTGCTTCTGACAGAAAAATTTTCATCTCTAGAGAATCTATAATTGCCCCCAAAAATACCACTCTTGTAGCCGGAATTAAAGAACTTCTTCCTAAATTCACCTTTCAACCGTGGGAGCGCATAAAAGACAACAACTCTGTGTGGGAGTTTGCTAGTTAGAAATATGGAGTCTGAACTAGAATGTCATCCAGATAAGGAGCCACTGCAACACCCTTCAATCAAAGCACCACCAACAATGCTCCCAGGACCTTTGAAAAAATTCTGGGAGCTGTTGCAAGACCAAAAGGAAGAGCTACAAACTGAAAATTTTTGTCTAGAAATGCAAATCTTAGGAACCTGTGATGATCATCAACCCGGAAGAAGCTCCTTGCTGCCAAACTACGGAGCGAAACGCTCAGAAGGAAGCGTCGGTGCGCAGCACTACAGCCGTGGGATTCCCCCACCTCAAGCCGCCTGGTACACCACCCCCTGTGTGGAGGAGTAGTGAGTGGAAGACGTTCTCAAACGGTAACAGCCTGTTATGGAGAGGTAACGGTGGACTCATATGGGTCTTAGAATAACTACCTGTCTAAGGATGGAAGTATAACATCTACCTCAATAATACACAATAGTGCACAGGTCACTTTACTAATGAACTCTACTAATGAACTTTCATAACATTATTACAAACGCTGCTTGCTGACTAACCATCATTGCAAAATTGATTGCTGCTATCTGCTTTGATGTTGTTACTATATGCTATGGAACATTATATGGCACTGTTGATTTGACTGCAACTGTTGCATCTCTGCATAACTCATCTATTACGTTGCTTGCTGATTAACCTCTTCTGCAAAATTGATTGTTGCTATATATACAGCTTGCTTTGACGTTGCTATTGCATGCTATGGAATACTACATGCGATTCTGATCCAACTGCAGTTGTTGCATCTTTGCATTCTATTTTTGCTTTCCTTGATGCTGCTATTTCCTGCTATGGAACTTTATATGGCATTTTGAACTGTGTTGCAGCTGTTGCATACATCCCCCTGCTGCTATTGTTTGCCACATTGGTTCAGTATCTGTGCATTTTTTATTACCAGCCGGCTTAGTTACCATAAAAGCTGTATGTGGGGCCCATGTGTTGTCTTTTATGTGTGTCTTTGTGTATATATATTTTAGGTAATGTATTTATGTTTACTTATTTGCACTAATTAAATCACATTTTGGTATAATCTGTTTGGTATTAGTAATTATTGAAGAAGTGTGCAGTAATCCTGGTCTTTTTTAGGTTTTACCTTATACCGGTAATTTCCTTTTCTCTCTATTTATTTTGTATGTAAATCTGCTTACCAGGTTACACCTCTTTATTCAAGCATTTTAATAGGTATGATCATTATTGTATTTTTATGATTAAGGTTTAGTTGAGCTTACTTATTTTCCTTTTTTGTTTTCACATTATAACCTGTGATGATCCCTGTGAATATGCAGATATGCATCCTTTAGATGCACTGTGGTCATGAACTGACCTTCCTGAACCAAAGGAAGAATGGAACGAATAGTTTCCATCTTGAAAGACGGAACCCTGAGAAACTTGTTTACACTCTTGAGATCTAAAATAGGTCTGAAAGTTCCCTCCTTTTTGGGAACGACAAAGAGATTGGAATAAAAACCCTGACCCTGTTCCTGAACCGGAACAGGAACTATCACTCCCATGTCGGAAAGATTCTGAACAAAATGTAACAATGCCTCTCCTTTTATCTGGTTTACAGATAACCTGGAGAGAAGAAACCTGCCTCTGGGAGGAAAATTCTTGAACTCCAGTTTGTAACCCTGGGACACAATATCTACCACCCAGGGATCCTGAACATCTCAAACCCAAGCTTAAGCTAAGAAAGAGAGAGTCTGCCCCCCACAAGAGCCATTCCCAGATCGGGGGCAGACCCTTCATGCTGATTTTGAGAAAGCAACAGGCTTCCTGGACTGCTTCCCCTTATTCCAAGACTGATTTGACTTCCAAGATGGCTTGTACTGTTCCTGCTTGGAGGAAGAGGAGGAAGATTTACCAGACAAGGTTACAAAAGAAACGAAAATTACTCTGCCAACGCTTCTGTTTATTTCTTGTATCCTGAGGAAGAGAATGCCCCTTCCCTCCCGTAATATCAGAAATAATTTCAGCCAGGCCTGGCCCAAACAAGGAAGCATCTGCAATACAGGAATTAGCCAACTTTAAAGCCTTGATTCTATCTTGAATTTCTTCAAGAGGAGCAAGGAGTATCTTGCTGAATAGAATCAGACAATGCATCAAACCAATATGCCGCAGCACTAGTAACTGTAGCAATACATGCAGCCGGTTGCCATTGATACCCCTGGTATACATAAATCTTTATAAGCAAAGCTTTCAACTTTTTATCCATAGGATCTTTAAAGGAACAGCTGTCTTCAATAGGAATAGTGGTCCCCTTGGTCAGAGTGGAAACTGCTCCCTCCACCTTAGGAACCATCTGCCACGATTCCTTAATAGAATCAGCAATAGGAAACATCTTCCTAAAAATTGGAGAAGGGGAAGAAGGAATCCCATGCTTCTCCCATTCTCGGGCAATAATATCAGAAACACGGTATTATTCTGGTATAGAAAAAACTTCCACAGAGGAAGGGACATCAAAAAACGTATTACGTTTACTAGATTTCTTAGGAATAACCATGACGGACGCCTCAGAGTTATCCAAAGTAGCCAAAACCTCCTTGAGTAACAAACGGAGGTGCCACAGCTTAAACCTAAAGGACCAACCTTAGGTTCAGAAGGAGGATTTACACTATCAGAATCCGAGATCTCACCCTCAGATGCTACTGAAGTATCTTCCTCCTCAGACTTATGAGAAGAAACACTAGACACAATTAAAACAGAATCAGAAACCTTATACTTGCTCTTGCGGTTCCCCTGTACCATAGGAAAACCAGACAAAGCCTCAGATACTGTCGAGAACATATGGCTAGCCATATCCTGCAAAACCAACCTGAGACAAAACACAGGGCACTGCAAAAGATTGGGACGTATGAGGAGAAAGCTGCGGATTAGCCAGAACAGGAGACTCCTGAACAAAATCCGCCATAGACAATGAAGGCTCAGAATCAAAAAGTCTATCCTTGTAATGTACAGTTCTCTTAATACAAGAGGAACAAAAAGGGATAGGAGGCTCAATATTAGTATTTAAGCATAGAGAACAAGTAACAGCTTGCAGGGCCTCTTGGTCCATCTTATTCCAAAGGAAAAAACCTTAATCAATAAAAACATAATTTACGTAAGAACTTACCTGATAAATTCATTTCTTTCATATTGGCAAGAGTCCATGAGCTAGTGACGTAAGGGATATACAATCCTACCAGGAGGGGCAAAGTTTCCCAAACCTCAAATTGCCTATAAATACACCTCTCACCACACCCACAATTCAGTTAACGAATAGCCAAGCAGTGGGGTGATAAAGAAAGGAGTAGAAAGCATCAACAAAGGAAATTTGGAAATAATTGTGCTTTATACAAAAAAATCATAACCACCATAAAAAGGGTGGGCCTTATGGACTCTTGCCAAA
This sequence comes from Bombina bombina, assembly GCF_027579735.1. Classification (NCBI taxonomy): domain Eukaryota; kingdom Metazoa; phylum Chordata; class Amphibia; order Anura; family Bombinatoridae; genus Bombina; species Bombina bombina. Next base: position 481,071,216 of record NC_069502.1, on the reverse strand, counting down.
ATGAAAGAAATTAATTTATCAGGTAAGTTCTTACATAAATTATGTTTTCTTTCATGTAATTGGCAAGAGTCCATGAGCTAGTGACGTATGGGATAGCAATACCCAAGATGTGGAACTCCACACAAGAGTCACTAGAGAGGGAGGGATAAAAATAAAAACAGCCATTTTTCGCTGAAAAAATTAATCCACAACCCAAAAAAATAAGTTTATTCTCATAAATGAAAGAAAAAAACTTAAATCAAAAGCAGAAGAATCAAACTGAAACAGCTGCCTGAAGAACTATTCTACCAAAAACTGCTTCTGAAGAAGCAAATACATCAAAACGGTAGAATTTAGTAAATGTATGCAAAGAGGACCAAGTTGCCGCTTTGCAAATCTGATCAACTGAAGCTTCATTCTTAAAGGCCCATGAAGTGGAGACTGATCTAGTAGAATGAGATGTAATTTTCTGAGGTGGGGCCTGACCCGACTCCAAATAAGCTTGATAAATCAAAAGTTTTAACCAAGAAGCCAAGGAAATAGCAGAAGCCTTCTGACCTTTCCTAGGACCAGAAAATAAAACAAATAGACTGGAAGTCTTCCTGAAATCTTTAGTAGCTTCCACATAATATTTCAAAGCTCTTACCACATCCAAAGAATGTAAGGATCTTTCCAAAGAATTCTTAGGATTAGGACACAAGGAAGGGACAACAATTTCTCTACTAATGTTGTTAGAATTCACAACCTTAGGTAAAAATTGAAAAGAGGTCCGCAAAACTGCCTTATCCTGATGAAAAATCAGAAAAGGAGACTCACAAGAAAGAGCAGATAGCTCAGAAACACTTCTAGCAGAAGAGATAGCCAAAAGGAACAACACTTTCCAAGAAAGTAGTTTAATGTCCAAAGAATGCATAGGCTCAAATGGAGGAGCCTGTAAAGCCTTCAAAACCAAATTAAGACTCCAAGGAGGAGAAATTGATTTAATGACAGGCTTAATACGAACTAAAGCCTGTACAAAACAGTGAATATCAGAAAGTATAGCAATCTTTCTGTGAAATAAAACAGAAAGAGCAGAGATTTGTCCCTTCAAGGAACTTGCAGACAAACCCTTATCCAAACCATCCTGAAGAAACTGTAAAATTCTAGGAATTCTAAAAGAATGCCAGGAGAATTTATGAGAAGAACACCATGAAATGTAAGTCTTCCAAACTCTATAATAAATCTTTCTAGAGACAGATTTACGAGCTTGTAACATAGTATTAATCACTGAGTCAGAGAAACCTCTATGACTTAGTACTAAGCGTTCAATTTCCATACCTTCAAATTTAATGATGAGATCCTGATGGAAAAACCAACCTTGACACAGTAGGCCTTAACGGAAGTGGCCAAGGCTGGCAACTGGACATCCGAACCAGATCTGCATACCAAAACCTGTGTGGCCATGCTGGAGCCACCAGCAACACAAACGATTGTTCCATGATGATTTTGGAGATCACTCTCGGAAGGAGAACTAGAGGCGGGAAAATGTAAGCAGGATGATAACACCAAGAAAGTGTCAGCGCATCCACTGCTTCCGCCTGAACATCCCTGGACCTGGACAGGTATCTGGGAAGTTTCTTGAGCTGGATTCCGCCCAAGCAAGTATCCAAGATACTTCTTTCATAGCTTGGGGACTGTGAGTCCCACCCTGATGATTGACATATGCCACTGTTGTTATATTGTCTGTTTGAAAACAAATGAACGGTTCTCTCTTTAACAGAGGCCAAAACTGAAGAGCTCTGAGAATTGCACGAAGTTCTAAAATATTTATTGGTAATTTCGCCTCTTGAGATTTCCAAACCCCTTGTGCTGTCAGAGATCCCCAAACAGCTCCCCAACCTGAAAGACTCGCATCTGTTGTGATCACAGTCCAGGTTGGCCGAACAAAAGAAGCCCCTTGAACATGATGGTGATCTATCCACCACGTCACAGAGTGTCGTACATTGGGATTTAAGGATATTAATTGTGATATCTTTGTATAATCCCTGCACCATTGGTTCAGCATACAAAGCTGTAGAGGTCTCATGTGAAAACGAGCAAAGGGGATTGCATCCGATGCTGCAGTCATGAGACCTAAAACTTCCGTGCACATAGCCACTGAAGGGAATGATTGAGACTGAAGGTGCCGGTAGGCTGCAACCAATTTTAAACGTCTCTTGTCTGTTAGAGACAGAGTCATGGACACTGAATCCATCTGGAAGGCTAAAAAGGTGACCCTTGTTTGAGGAATCAAGAAACTTTTTGGTAAATTGATCCTCCAACCATGTTTCCGAAGAAACAACACTAGTTGATTCGTGTGAGATTCTGCAGAACGTAAAGACTGAGCTAGTACCAAGATATCGTCCAAATAAGGTAACACTGCAATACCCTGTTCTCTGATTACAGAGAGTAGGGCACCTAGAACCTTTGAAAAGATTCTTGGAGCTGTTGCTAGGCCAAATGGAAGAGCAACAAATTGGTAATGCTTGTCTAGAAAAGAGAATCTCAGGAACTGATAATGTTCTGGATGAATCGGAATATGAAGGTATGCATCCTGCAAGTCTATTGTGGACATATAATGTCCTCGCTGAACAAAAGGCAGAATAGTCCTTATAGTCACCATCTTGAAAGTTGGTACTCTTACATAACGATTCCAAATTTTCAGATCCAGAACTGGTCTGAATAAATTTTCCTTCTTTGGGACAATGAATAGATTTGAATAAAACCCCAAACCTTGTTCCTGAAAAGGAACTGGCATGATTACCCCTGAAGACTCCAGGTCTGAAACACACTTCAGGAAAGCCTGAGCTTTTACTGGATTTACTGGGATACGCGAGAGAAAAAATCTTCTCACAGCAGGTCTTACTCTGAATCCTATTCGATAACCTTGAGAGACAATGCTCTGAATCCATTGATTTTGGACAGAATTTATCCAAATATCCTTGAAAAAAACTTAATCTCCCCCCTACCAGCTGACTCTACTAGCTGAGCTGGAATGAGGGCCGCACCTTCATGCGGACTTAGGGGCTGACTTTGGTTTCTTAAATGGCTTGGATTTATTCCTATTTGAGGAAGGCTTCCAATTGGAAACATATTCCTTGGGGGGAGGATTGAGTTTTTGTTCCTTATTTTGACGAAAGCAACGAAAACGGTTAGAAGCCTTAGATTTACCCTTAGGTTTTTTATCCTGAGGCAGAAAAACTCCCTTTCCCCCAGTAACAGTTGAAATAATAGAATCCAACTGAGAACCAAATAAATTATTACCTTGGAAAGAAAGAGATAGTAATCTAGATTTAGATGTCATATCAGCATTCCAAGATTTAAGCCACAAAGCTCTTCTAGCTAATATAGCTAAAGACATGGATCTAACATCAGTTTTGATAATATAAAAAATGGCATCACAAATAAAATGATTAGCATATTGCAGTAAGCGAATAATGCTAGATATGTCAGAATCCAATTCTTGTTGCGCTAAATTCTCCAACCAGAAAGTTGATGCAGCCGCAACATCAGCCAAAGAAATTGCAGGTCTGAGAAGATGACCTGAATATAAATAAGCTTTCCTTAGATAAGATTCAAGCTTCCTATCTAAAGGATCCTTAAAGGAAGCACTATCATCCATAGGAATAGTGGTACGTTTAGCAAGAATAGAAATAGCCCCATCAACTTTGGGGATTTTTTCAAATTTTTTTTATAGAATTTGCTGGTAAAGGATACAATTTTTTAAACCTTGAAGAAGGAATAAAAGTACCTGGCTTATTCCATGCCTTAGAAATCATATTAGCAATAGCCTCAGGAATAGGAGAAATCAGAGGAGGTTTAAAAACAGCATTTAAACGTTTATTAGACTTAACGTCAAGAGGACTGGTTACCTCAATATTCAAAGTAATTAACACTTCTTTTAATAAAGAACGCATATACTCTATTTTAAATAAATAAGTAGATTTATCAGTGTCAATGTCTGAGGAAGGATATTCTGTATCAGATAGATCCTCATCAGAGGAGGATAAATTATTATGTTGTTGGTCATTTGAAATTTCATCAACTGAATGAGAAGTTTTAAAAGACCTTTTACGTTTATTAGAAGGTGGAAAAAAGCCTTCTGGATAGAATCAGAAACAAATTCTTTAAAATTCAGAGGTATATCATGTACATTAGAAGTTGAAGGAACTGCAACTGGCAATGTACTATTACTGATGGACACACTATCTGCATGTAAAAGTTTATCATGACAACTATTACAAATGACATTCAGCAAAATAATTTCCACAATCTTACAACAAATGCACTTAGCTTTGGTAGAACCGATGTCAGGCAGCAATGTTCCAGCAGAAACTTCTGAGGCAGGATCAGATTAAGACATCTTGCAAAATGTAAAAGAAAAAACAACATATAAAGCAAAATTACCAATTTCCTTATATGACAGTTTCAGAAATGGGGAAAAAAATGCAAATAGCATAGCCCTCTGATAGAGAAAAATGCAAGAGGCAAATATCAATGGGGTATTAAAATAATGAAAAAGTTTGGCGCCAAGTATGACGCACAACGTCACTGAAAACTTTTTTGGCGCCAATAATAACCGGAAATGACACTCGCATCACTAAATGACGCAACCATGTGTAAGGCTTTGGCGTCAACTATGATGCCAGAAATGACGAAGTTGTGTCATAGACTTATTTTTCGCTCCAAAAAAATTCTCGCGCCAAGAATGACGCAATAAAGAAAGAAGAATAACAGAAACTTAAATATAAACAGAGCAACAGTCCTACAAAAAAAAAAAAACAACAACAGGCAACCTCCACACCTCAGCAAGCTCTGCTGAGATGCCTACCTGACCTCCTTGCTGCCGGAAACAAAGTCAGAAAATGATCCGGACCCCCATACAGCCGCACCGGAGAGAACGCTGAACCACCTCTGAGGAGCTATGCAACAGAGCTGCAACATCCAGGAACAACAGGAAACAGCTAAAAGGGTGCCAAAAATGCCCTTGCTATCTCAGATAAGCCTGCCTATTGTGGGCGTGGCCTAACAAACCTCCCGGTAGCCATTAATACAAAAACAAAAAACATGTACACCAAAGTAAAAACATTATAAACTGAGTCAAACATCCCCAGTGCCTGCAAAACCGCCATACAATAAACCGTTAACCTAGAAGGCTGATTGTATATTTAGACAGAATTAACTGTCAAAGTGCCAAATTCTCCTATATCAAAATGGGGAAAGAAATAGGCACTTACCTCAAAAATCTTTCCGGCAGCAGGACAGCTCACTTGGTATGAGAGGGGCTTCCTACCTCACATGGACCTGTGGAAAAAAGAAAAGGCTAAGTTAACTTACTCAAACTTTCAACCAAGGGCAGCATGAAATTATTTGGGAGGCCCAGTGGGGATTATACCCCACAAGTTCCCAAATGCTTAAAAGCCACCACTTGCTCTACTGAAGAGACTGACATGGACTACGGCTAGACGCCAAAGAAAACCAGAGCAAACTTTCTCTGCTTAAAAAAATAAACTCTTGATTGAAGAATCAGACACCTAACTTTACCCCTCCTTGCAACTGATACAAGCAAAGAGAATGACTGGGGATTGTGGGTAGGGGAGTGGTATTTAACACTTTTTGCTGTGGTGCTCTTTGCCTCCTCCTGCTGGTCAGGAATGATATTCCTAACAGTAGTTAAGATGATCCGTGAACTCACCGTGTCATTAGAAAGAAATAGAATTTATCAATATAGCTTTAGCTATAACCTGCAATTTACATTTTAGAACAACATTTTCAAGATGCCTGTGACATTGGTCACTGTACTGTTGTGCAATTGGGAAGTTGCAGGAGTGCTAATCTAATGCATTCACAGTGATTATGCAACTATCAGTGTTAAGCACAATATGATGATCAGCTGTGGAAATTGCGGAGGGTGAAGTTCTAGAATGAAAACACCACAATACATGTAAACTTCTTAATAATGATATATTGGAAAATAATTCCAAACATATTGCTATGATCAAATAGTTTTTCAATTATAATGTCATGTTAATTCTATAAATTTGAACATAGTTGAGAAGCCTTTAGAGTTTTGATACTTACTTGTCCTTTATTTCAAACCGCTCATGAAGCCATCTTCTCATAAATATCTGTTCCTTTGGGATATCTTTCTGATCCACACGTTCCACAACAATATGAATTCTTGGGCATTCCTTACATAAAAATTCTAAAGGAGAAAAATAGATTATATAAACGTCATTTTGCAGATAAAAGGACAATACTAGAATGCTAATAACAGTATCTTCACCTAACAATTCTCACTTGATATGTTGTAACATAATTTTTTTTTATTTTATTGAAGATTATAATCACAAATATAAAATAAAGAAAAAGTATCACCACTACATGCATATTCTTTTATTCATCTATAATTTAGAGAAAAAAAATAAAGTATACAAAAGCTGAGGAAGACTGCATATGTCAACTGGTCGTATTGCAAATATGAGATTTATAATAATTAAATCACATTTTCAATTAAACACAAGCATTTGCACTAATTTATAATACAATCTTTAGTGGATGAGTTTCAGATTCTTTTGAGGAAAAAAAAACAAAAAACATAATTTATGTAAGAACTTACCTGATAAATTCATTTCTTTCATATTAGCAAGAGTCCATGAGCTAGTGACGTATGGGATATACATTCCTACCAGGAGGGGCAAAGTTTCCCAAACCTCAAAATGCCTACAAATACACCCCTCACCACACCCACAAATCAGTTTAACGAATAGCCAAGAAGTGGGGTGATAAGAAAAAAGTGCGAAAGCATATAAAATAAGGAATTGGAATAATTGTGCTTTATACAAAAAAATCATAACCACCACAAAAAAGGGTGGGCCTCATGGACTCTTGCTAATATGAAAGAAATGAATTTATCAGGTAAGTTCTTACATAAATTATGTTTTCTTTCATGTAATTAGCAAGAGTCCATGAGCTAGTGACGTATGGGATAATGACTACCCAAGATGTGGATCTTTCCACGCAAGAGTCACTAGAGAGGGAGGGATAAAATAAAGACAGCCAATTCCTGCTGAAAATAATCCACACCCAAAATAAAGTTTAATGAAAAACAAACAGAAGATTCAAACTGAAACCGCTGCCTGAAGTACTTTTCTACCAAAAACTGCTTCAGAAGAAGAAAATACATCAAAATGGTAGAATTTAGTAAAAGTATGCAAAGAGGACCAAGTTGCTGCTTTGTAAATCTGATCAACCGAAGCTTCATTCCTAAACGCCCAGGAAGTAGAAACTGACCTAGTAGAATGAGCTGTAATCCTTTGAGGCGGAGTTTTACCCGACTCGACATAGGCATGATGAATTAAAGATTTCAACCAAGATGCCAAAGAAATGGCAGAAGCTTTCTGGCCTTTTCTAGAACCGGAAAAGATAACAAATAGACTAGAAGTCTTTCGGAAAGACTTAGTAGCTTCAACATAATATTTCAAAGCTCTAACAACATCCAAAGAATGCAACGATTTCTCCTTAGAATTCTTAGGATTAGGACATAATGAGGGAACCACAATTTCTCTACTAATGTTGTTGGAATTCACAACCTTAGGTAAAAATTCAAAAGAAGTTCGCAACACCGCCTTATCCCGATGAAAAATCAGAAAAGGAGACTCACAAGAAAGAGCAGATAATTCAGAGACTCTTCTGGCAGAAGAGATCGCCAAAAGGAACAAAACTTTCCAAGAAAGTAATTTAATGTCCAATGAATGCATGGGTTCAAAAGGAGGAGCTTGAAGAGCCCCCAGAACCAAATTCAAACTCCAAGGAGGAGAAATTGACTTAATGACAGGTTTTATACGAACCAAAGCTTGTACAAAACAATGAATATCAGGAAGATTAGCAATCTTTCTGTGAAAAAGAACAGAAAGAGCAGAGATTTGTCCTTTCAAAGAACTTCCAGACAAACCTTTATCTAAACCATCCTGAAGAAACTGTAAAATTCTCGGAATTCTAAAAGAATGCCAAGAAAAATGATGAGAAAGACACCAAGAAATATAAGTCTTCCAGACTCTATAATATATTTCTCTAGATACAGATTTACGAGCCTGTAACATAGTATTAATCACAGAGTCAGAGAAACCTCTTTGACCAAGAATCAAGCGTTCAATCTCCATACCTTTAAATTTAAGGATTTGAGATCCTGATGGAAAAAAGGACCTTGCGACAGAAGGTCTGGTCTTAACGGAAGAGTCCACGGATGGCAAGAGGCCATCCGGACAAGATCCGCATACCAAAACCTGTGAGGCCATGCCGGAGCTACCAGCAGAACAAACGAGCATTCCTTCAGAATCTTGGAGATTACTCTTGGAAGAAGAACTAGAGGCGGAAAGATATAGGCAGGATGATACTTCCAAGGAAGTGATAATGCATCCACTGCCTCCGCCTGAGGATCCCGGGATCTGGACAGATACCTGGGAAGTTTCTTGTTTAGATGAGACGCCATCAGATCTATTTCTGGAAGTTCCCACATTTGAACAATCTGAAGAAATACCTCTGGGTGAAGAGACCATTCGCCCGGATGCAACGTTTGGCGACTGAGATAATCCGCTTCCCAATTGTCTATACCTGGGATATGAACCGCAGAGATTAGACAGGAGCTGGATTCCGCCCAAACCAGAATTCGAGATACTTCTTTCATAGCCAGAGGACTGTGAGTCCCTCCTTGATGATTGATGTATGCCACAGTTGTGACATTGTCTGTCTGAAAACAAATGAACGATTCTCTCTTCAGAAGAGGCCAAGACTGAAGAGCTCTGAAAATTGTTCCAAAATATTGATCGGTAATCTCACCTCCTGAGATTCCCAAACTCCTTGTGCCGTCAGAGATCCCCACACAGCTCCCCAACCTGTAAGACTTGCATCTGTTGAAATTACAGTCCAGGTCGGAAGAACAAAAGAAGCCCCCTGAATTAAACGATGGTGATCTGTCCACCACGTTAGAGAGTGTCGTACAATCGGTTTTAAAGATATTAATTGAGATATCTTTGTGCAATCCCTGCACCATTGATTCAGCATACAGAGCTGAAGAGGTCGCATGTGAAAACGAGCAAAGGGGATCGCGTCCGATGCAGCAGTCATAAGACCTAGAATTTCCATGCATAAGGCTACCGAAGGGAATGATTGTGACTGAAGGTTTCGACAAGCTGAAATCAATTTTAGACGTCTCTTGTCTGTCAAAGACAGAGTCATGGACACTGAATCTATCTGGAAACCCAGAAAGGTTACCCTTGTCTGAGGAATCAATGAACTTTTTAGTAAATTGATCCTCCAACCATGATCTTGAAGAAACAACACAAGTCGATTCGTATGAGATTCTGCTAAATGTGAAGACTGAGCAAGTACCAAGATATCGTCCAAATAAGGAAATACCACAATACCCTGTTCTCTGATTACAGACAGAAGGGCACCGAGAACCTTTGAAAAAATTCTTGGAGCTGTAGCTAGGCCAAACGGCAGAGCCACAAACTGGTAATGCTTGTCCAGGAAAGAGAATCTCAGGAACTGATAATGATCTGGATGAATCGGAATATGCAGATATGCATCCTGTAAATCTATTGTGGACATATAATGCCCTTGCTGAACAAAAGGCAAGATAGTCCTTACAGTTACCATTTTGAACGTTGGTATCCTTACATAACGATTCAATATTTTTAGATCCAGAACTGGTCTGAAGGAATTCTCCTTCTTTGGTACAATGAAGAGATTCGAATAAAACCCCAGCCCCTGTTCCAGAACTGGAACTGGCATAATTACTCCAGCCAACTCTAGATCTGAAACACATTTCAGAAATGCTTGAGCTTTCACTGGATTTACTGGGACACGGGAAAGAAAAAATCTCTTTGCAGGAGGTCTTATCTTGAAACCAATTCTGTACCCTTCTGAAACAATGTTCTGAATCCAAAGATTGTGAACAGAATTGATCCATATTTCTTTGAAAAAACGTAACCTGCCCCCTACCAGCTGAGCTGGAATGAGGGCCGCACCTTCATGTGGACTTAGAAGCTGGCTTTGCTTTTCTAGAAGGCTTGGATTTATTCCAGACTGGAGATGGTTTCCAAACTGAAACTGCTCCTGAGGATGAAGGATCAGTCTTTTGTTCTTTGTTGAAACGAAAGGAACGAAAACGATTATTAGCCCTGTTTTTACCCTTAGATTTTTTATCCTGTGGTAAAAAAGTTCCTTTCCCACCAGTAACAGTTGAGATAATAGAATCCAACTGAGAACCAAATAATTTGTTACCCTGGAAAGAAATGGAAAGTAGAGTTGATTTAGAAGACATATCAGCATTCCAAGTTTTAAGCCATAAAGCTCTTCTAGCTAAAATAGCTAGAGACATAAACCTGACATCAACTCTGATAATATCAAAAATGGCATCACAGATAAAATTATTAGCATGTTGAAGAAGAAGAATAATATTATGAGAATCATGATCTGTTACTTGTTGCGCTAAAGTTTCCAACCAAAAAGTTGAAGCTGCAGCAACATCAGCCAATGATATAGCAGGTCTAAGAAGATTACCTGAACACAGATAAGCTTTTCTTAGAAAGGATTCAATTTTCCTATCTAAAGGATCCTTAAACGAAGTACCATCTGACGTAGGAATAGTAGTACGTTTAGCAAGGGTAGAAATAGCCCCATCAACTTTAAAATTCTAATCTGTCAGACGGCACAGGATATAATTGCTTAAAACGTTTAGAAGGAGTAAATGAATTACCCAAATTATTCCATTCTCTGGAAATTACTTCAGAAATAGCACCAGGAACAGGAAAAACTTCTGGAATAACCACAGGAGATTTAAAGACCTTATCTAAACGTTTAGATTTAGTATCAAGAGGACCAGAATCCTCAATTTCTAAAGCAATTAGTACTTCTTTAAGTAAAGAACGAATAAATTCCATTTTAAATAAATATGAAGATTTATCAGCATCAACCTCTGAGACAGAATCCTCTGAACCAGAAGAGTCATTAGAATCAGAATGATGATGTTCATTTAAAAATTCATCTGTATAAAGAGAAGTTTTAAAAGATTTTTTATGTTTACTAGAAGGAGGAATAACAGACATAGCCTTCTTGATGGATTCAGAAACAAAATCTCTTATGTTATCAGGAACACTCTGAACATTAGATGTTGATGGAACTGCAACAGGTAATGGTACATTACTAAAGGAAATATTATCTGCATTAACAAGTTTGTCATGACAATTAATACAAACAACAGCTGGAGGAACAGCTACCAAAAGTTTACAGCAGATACACTTAGCTTTGGTAGTTCCAGCACCAGACAGCGATTTTCCTGAAGTATCTTCTGACTCAGATGCAACGTGAGACATCTTGCAATATGTAAGAGAAAAAACAACATATAAAGCAAAATTGATCAAATTCCTTAAATGAGAGTTTCAGGAATGGGAAAAAATGCCAAGGAACAAGCTTCTAGCAACCAGAAGCAAAGAAAAATAAGACTTAAATAATGTGGAGACAAAAGCGACGCCAACATTATTTGGCGCCAAAAATGATGCCACGTCCGGAACGCCGACATTTTTTGCGCAAAAGAACGTCAAAAATGATGCAACTTCCGGCGACACGTATGACGCCGGAAACAGAAAAGATTTTTTGCGCCAAAAAAGTCAGCGCCAAAAATGACGCAATAAAATGAAGCATTTTCAGCCCCCGCGAGCCTAACAGCCCACAGGGAAAAAAAGTCAAATTTTTAAGGTAAGAAAAATGATTGATTCAAATGCATTATCCCAAATATGAAACTGACTGTCTGAAAATAAGGAATGTTGAACATCCTGAGTCAAGGCAAATAAATGTTTGAATACATATATTTAGAACTTTATTAAAAAAGTGCCCAACCATAGCTTAGAGTGTCACAGAAAATAAGACTTACTTACCCCAGGACACTCATCTACATGTTTGTAGAAAGCCAAACCAGTACTGAAACGAAAATCAGCAGAGGAAATGGTATATATATATATATATATATATAAGAGTATATCGTCAATCTGAAAAGGGAGGTAAGAGATGAATCTCTACAACCGATAACAGAGAACCTATGAAATAGACCCGGTAGAAGGAGATCATTGAATTCAAACAGGCAATACTCTCCTCACATCCCTCTGACATTCACTGCACGCTGAGAGGAAAACCGGGCTCCAACCTGCTGCGGAGCGCATATCAACGTAGAATCTAGCACAAACTTACTTCACCAAAGTTTGTAAAACTGATTTGTGGGTGTGGTGAGGGGTGTATTTGTAGGCATTTTGAGGTTTGGGAAACTTTGCCCCTCCTGGTAGGAATGTATATCCCATACGTCACTAGCTCATGGACTCTTGCTAATTACATGAAAGAAATCTCTTCACAAATTAGCTACATGATTCATGGTGGAAGGCCCAGATTGTCTTTTGCTCACTTGTGCATGTCTGTGAGACCATGATTGTGTTGTTTCAAAAGATAGATAATCCCTTAATTACCCATTCCCCAGTTTTGAATAACCAACACAGTTATAATAATACACGTTTTACCTCTGTAATTACCATGTATCTAAGCCTCTGCAGACTGCCCCCTTATTTCAGTTCTTTTGACAGACTTGTATTTTAGCCAATCAGTGCTCACTCCTCTGTAAATTCATGTGTATGTGCTCAATGTTTTCTATATGAAACACATGAACTAACGCCCTCTAGTGGTGAAAAACTGTAAAAATGCATTTAGATTAGAGGCGGCCTTCATGGTCTAAGAAATTAGCATATGAACCTCATAGATTTAGCTTTCAACTAAGAATACCAATATAACAAAGCAAAATTGGTGATAAAAGTAAAGTGGAAAGTTGTTTAAAATGACATGCCCTATTTTAATCATTAAAGTTTTTTTTGGACTTGACTGTCCCTTTAACGCTACCAGGGAACCTTCGAAACAACAGACATCTTTCTTTGAGGATAACTGCCATTATTACCAGACTATGCTAAAACCCCATGCGAGTGATTTAGTTACATCAGTGCTTGTTCATACTTTATGGCAAACGTTCTTTTATACATCATTGGTACCTTTCACCAGGGTCACCTGTGGCTATGGTAAAGTGCCCCTTAACTCCCAAACCTCAACATAGGTCATAACATAGGTCATAACACACCACCTTCTTCCAGAATAACCAGCTTCTACAATTCCTGTAGGTCTCCACTGCACTACATGCAGTGCTTCAAACAAGTAGAAAGGTGGATAAAATAAAGAGGGCGACTCCTAGTGCAAATTAGTAAGTAATATTAAACCCACTAGCTGTTCCCAACAGGTGGATACTCACAAGGTGTAAAGCACACTATAGTGCAAGTGGAGCATGCTGGGTATATTGTAGTGGCCCAGCGCACATCAAGACCAAGGTTGTTCTCTGCTCCAAAATCTTTATTGGCAGTAAATGATGAAAAGGAGACTCCAGTATAAAAAATTACTTTATAGAAAAAGTATTAAAAACAATTTACAAATAAAATTAACAAATATCACCAGTACAACACAAACAAACAATTTACAAATAAAATGAACAAATATCATCAGTACAACACGCTACGCGTTTCTCAGCACTAACCACGCTGTTTCCTCAGGCAGGTAACCTGCCTGAGGAAACAGTGTGGTTAGCGCTGAGAAACGCGTAGCGTGTTGTACTGATGATATTTGTTCATTTTATTTGTAAATTGTTTTTAATACTTTTTCTATAAAGTAATTTTTTATACTGGAGTCTCCTTTTCATCATTTACTGCCAATAAAGATTTTGGAGCAGAGAACAACCTTGGTCTTGATGTGCGCTGGGCCACTACAATATACCCAGCATTCTCCACTTGCACTATAGTGTGCTTTACACCTTGCGAGTATCCACCTGTTGGGAACAGCTAGTGGGTTTAATATTACTTACTAATTTGCACTAGGAGTGGCTTTCTTTATTTTACCCACTTTTCAGACTGTAGAAATCGTTTTTTCCAGGAGGAGTTGCCCTTGCATTGGTGCACAGTCTACTGGGACACTGCAGAGTTCCCAGACCGTTTACCTAGGCATTACCTTTGCCTTTAGAAATTGTGAGTACCATTCTACTTTATGAGAATTGCCTTAGTATATACTGGCTACACTAGGAGGCGCCCTTTCTCTTTTCTTATAAACGAGTAGAAAGGCCTATGATTCTCAATTATAGTACCATTGTCATAGGCAAGGAAGTAAAGTAAGGTATTCTGTCACTGTGCTGAGTACAACACCATCACCTTGTCATTACGTTTTGAGAATTGTAGCTCCTTAAAAATGTACAATGGTCTAGGGGAATTACATTTTAGTTGTGTATTATCTGATTATCAGATGCACATAAATAACTATGTCAAGGTGGTCTATGTTCTGATTTGGATACTGTCTTTACTAATATATCATGCAGATAAAGGGTAACAGAATGCCTTTCATCTAAATCCAAGGCATGGGTTTTATAAGAGAAATACAAATCGGAGGCTCAAATGGAGGAGCCTGTAACGTCTTCAGAACCAAATTAAGACTCCAAGGAGGAGAAATTGATTTAATGACAGGCTTAATACGAACTAAAGCCTGTACAAAACAGTGAATATCAGGAAGTATAGCAATCTTTCTGTGAAATAAAACAGAAAGAGCGGAGATTTGTCCTTTCAAGGAACTTGCAGACAAACCCTTACCGAAACCATCCTAGGGGAATTACATTTTAGTTGTGTATTATCTGATTATCAGATGCACATAAATAACTATGTCAAGGTGGTCTATGTTCTGATTTGGATACTGTCTTTACTAATATATCATGCAGATAAAGGGTAACAGAATGCCTTTCATCTAAATCCAAGGCATGGGTTTTATAAGAGAAATACAAATCCACAACAAGGTTATAGGACGTCAAACCACTGTGTGTGTGTGTGTATATATATATATATATATATATATATATATATATATATATTAGTAGCAAGGATGTGCACTCTCACTTATCCACAGCTGCTAGGGTGCTAGTAAAAATTGAGATAAAAGAACAAAAGACTTGCACTCACTGGTCTTTTTGTGAAATACTTTTACTTGGAAAAATAGTGACGTTTCGAGGACAATGTATCCCCTTCTTCAGACCCATATATATATATATATATATATATATATATATATATATATATATATATACAAAACAGAGTAGCACTCCAAAGGTCTTTCAAAGATAGTAGTCACTTTAATAGTGAACGTTTTCGGATCACAGGGGATCCGTCCTCAGACTTACAAAAGTATTATTACTTACCCCCCAAACCGTGTTATATGTGATTCTACAAGCAAACAAATGTGAGCACGCTCTCCTCAGTGGACCCGCCCCCCCAGAGAACCGGGAGACGTGATCGGCCGAGGCAAAGTGAGACAGGATAAAACATCAAGAAAAACAACATGAGCAATAATAAGAAATAATATATAAATAAATAAGGCATAAATTATCTAAAGCAGAAATGATATGGAGATGTAAGCACCTACTCAGTAAAAAATCTTGTTAGAGCGTGGTTACCATAGTAATAAGGAAACCAGAAGTGGTAATATCGGGTTTAGTATTGAGGTGGTGAAACATCAGGAGAGACCGGCTATAATAAATGGCAAATAATAAGGCAATAGAAACTAAATAAAGCGTTAGCACAATAAGAAATACCTTGCTTATCACCTAGCTGTGTATGCACCCACGTAGTACGTATCATCACGTGGTGCCATAGCAACTAACACACAACCCGAAACCGGAAAACATAATTTATGTAAGAACTTACCTGATAAATTCATTTCTTTCATATTGGCAAGAGTCCATGAGCTAGTGACATATGGGATATACAATCCTACCAGGAGGGGCAAAGTTTCCCAAACCTCAAAAAGCCTATAAATACACCCCTCACCACACCCACAATTCAGTTTAACGAATAGCCAAGCAGTGGGGTGATAAAGAAAGGAGTAGAAAGCATCAACAAAGGAAATTTGGAAATAATTGTGCTTTATACAAAAAATCATAACCACCATAAAAAGGGTGGGCCTCATGGACTCTTGCCAATATGAAAGAAATGAATTTATCAGGTAAGTTCTTACATAAATTATGTTTTCTTTCATGTAATTGGCAAGAGTCCATGAGCTATTGACATATGGGATATCAATACCCAAGATGTGGAGTCTTCCACTCAAGAGTCACTAGAGAGGGAGGGAATAAAAATAAAAACAGCCATATTCCGCTGAAAAAATTAATCCACAACCCAAAACAAAAATAAGTTTATTTCATCTTTGAAAGAAAAAAACTTAAATCAAAAGCAGAAGAATCAAACTGAAACAGCTGCCTGAAGAACTTTTCTACCAAAAACTGCTTCCAAAGAAGCAAATACATCAAAACGGTAGAATTTAGTAAATGTATGCAAAGAGGACCAAGTCGCCGCTTTGTAAATCTGATCAAGTGAAGCTTCATTCTTAAAAGCCCACGAAGTGGAAACTGATCTAGTAGAATGAGCTGTAATTCTCTGAGGCGTGGCCTGACCCGACTCAAATTAAGCTTGATGAATCAAAAGTTTCAACCAAGAAGCCAAGGAACTAGCAGAAGCCTTCTGACCTTTCCTAGGACCAGAAAATAAAACAAATAGACTAGAAGTCTTCCTGAAATCTTTAGTAGCTTCCACATAATATTTCAAAGCTCGTACCACATCCAAAGAATGTAAGGATCTCTCCAAAGAATTCTTAGGATTAGGACATAAGGAAGGGACAACAATTTCTCTACTAATGTTGTTAGAATTCACAACCTTAGGTAAAAATTGAAAAGAAGTCCGCAAAACTGCCTTATCCTGATGAAAAATCAGAAAAGGAGACACAAGAAAGAGCAGATAGCTCAGAAACTCTTCGAGCAGAAGAGATAGCCAAAAGGAACAACACTTTCCAAGAAATTAGTTTAATGTCCAAAGAATGCATAGGCTCAAATGGAGGAGCCTGTAACGTCTTCAGAACCAAATTAAGACTCCAAGGAGGAGAAATTGATTTAATGACAGGCTTAATACGAACTAAAGCCTGTACAAAACAGTGAATATCAGGAAGTATAGCAATCTTTCTGTGAAATAAAACAGAAAGAGCGGAGATTTGTCCTTTCAAGGAACTTGCAGACAAACCCTTACCCAAACCATCCTGAAGGAACTGTAAAATTCTAGGAATTCTAAAAGAATGCCAGGAGAATTTATGAGAAGAACACCATGAAATGTAAGTCTTCCAAACTCTATAATAAATCTTTCTAGAGACAGATTTACGAGCTTGTAACATAGTATTACCTACTGAGTCAGAGAAACATCTATGACTTAGAACTAAGCGTTCAATTTCCACACCTTCAAATTTAATGATTTGAGATCCTGATGGAAAAACGGACCTTGAGATAGTAGGTCCGGCCGTAACAGAAGTGGCCAAGGCGGGCAACTGGACATCCGCACCAGATCTGCATACCAAACCTGTATGGCCATGCTGGAGCCACCAGCAACACAAAAGACTGTTCCATGATGATTTTGGAGATCACTCTTGGAAGGAGAAGTAGAGGCGGGAAGATGTTAGCAGGATGATAACACCAAGGAAGTGTCAGTGCATCCACTGCTTCCGCCTGAACATCCCTGGACCTGGACAGGTATCTGGGAAGTTTCTTGTTTAGATGAGAGGCCATGAGATCTATCTCTGGAAGACCCCACATCTGAACAATCTGAGAAAACACATCCGGATGGAGAGACCACTCCCCTGGATGTAAAGTCTGGCGGCTGAGATAATCCGCCTCCCAATTGTCTACACCTGCGATATGCACCGCAGAGATTAGACAGGAGCTGGATTCCGCCCAAGCAAGTATCGGAGATACTTCTTTCATAGCTTGGGGACTGAGTCCCACCCTGATGATTGACATAAGCCACAGTTGTGATATTGTCAGTCTGAAAACAAATGAACGGTTCTCTCTTTAGCAGAGGCCAAAACTGAAGGGCCCTGAGAATTGCACGGAGTTCTAAAATATTTATTGGTCATCTCGCCTCTTGAGATTTCCAAACCCCTTTTGCTGTCAGAGATCCCCAAACAGCTCCCCAACCTGAAAGACTCGCATCTGTTGTGATCACAGTCCAGGTTGGCCAAACAAAAGAGGCCCCTTGAACCAAACGATGGTGATCTATCCACCATGTCAGAGAGTGTCGTACATTGGGATTCAAGGATATTAATTGTGATATCTTTGTATAATCCCTGCACCATTGATTCAGCATACAAAGCTGTAGAGGTCTCATGTGAAAACGAGCAAAGGGGATCACGTCCGATGCTGCAGTCATGAGACCTAAAACTTCCATGCACATAGCCCCTGAAGGGAATGACTGAGACTGAAGGTGCCGGCATGCTGCAACCAATTTTAAACGTCTCTTGTCTGTTAGAGACAGAGTCATGGACGCTGAATCTATCTGGAAACCTAAAAAGGTGACCCTTGTCTGAGGAATCAAGAAACATTTTGGTAAATTGATCCTCCAACCATGTTTCCGAAGAAACAACACTAGTTGATTCGTGTGAGATTCTGCAGCATGTAAAGACTGAGCTAGTACCAAGATATCGTCCAAATAAGGAAACACTGCAATACCCTGTTCTCTGATTACAGATAGTAGGGCACCCAGAACCTTTGAAAAGATTCTTGGAGCTGTTGCTAGGCCAAATAGAAGAGCAACAAATTGGTAATGCTTGTCTAGCAAAGAGAATCTCAGAAACTGATAGTGTTCTGGATGAATAGGAATATGTATGAAGGTATGCATCCTGTAAGTTTATTGTGGACATATAAAGTCCTTGCTGAACAAAAGGCAGAATAGTCCTTATAGTCACCATCTTGAAAGTTGGTACTCTTACATAACGATTCAAAATTTTCAGATCCAGAACTGGTCTGAACAAATTTTCTTTCTTTGGTACAATGAATAGGTTTGAATAAAACCCCAAACATTGTTCCTGAGGAGGAACTGGCATGATTACCCCTGAAGACTCCAGGTCTGAAACACTTCAGAAAAGCCTGAGCTTTTACTGGATTTACAGGGATGCGTGAGAGAAAAAATCATCTCACAGGAGGTCTTACTTTGAATCCTATTCGATACCCTTGAGAGACAATGCTCTGAATCCAATGATTTTGGACAGATTTTATCCAAAAATCCTTGAAAAACCTTAATCTGCCCCCTACCAGCTGAGATGGAATGAGGGCCGCACCGTTATGCAGACTTAGGGGCAGACTTTGGTTTCCTAAATGGCTTGGATTTATTCCAATTTGAGGAAGGCTTCCAACTGGAAGCAGAATCCTTAGGAGGATTGAGTTTTTGTTCCTTATTGTGACGAAAGGAACGAAAACGGTTAGAAGCCTTAGATTTACCCTTAGGTTTTTTATCCTGAGGCAGAAAAAAACCCTTTCCCCCAGTAACAGTTGAAATAATAGAATCCAACTGAGAACCAAATAAATTATTACCTTGGAAAAAAAAGAGATGGCAATCTAGATTTAGATGTCATATCAGCATTCCAAGATTTAAGCCACAAAGCTCTTCTAGCTAATACAGCTAAAGACATGGATCTAACATCAATTTTAATAATATCAAAAATGGCATCACAAATAAAATTATTAGCATGTTCCAGTAAGCGAGTAATGCTAGATATGTCAGGATCCAATTCTCGATGCGCTAAATTCTCCAACCAAAAAGTTGAGGCAGCCACAACATCAGCTAAAGAAATAGCAGGTCTGAGAAGATGACCTGAATATAAATAGGCCTTCCTTAGATAGGATTCAAGTTTCCTATCTAAAGGATCCTTAAAGGAAGTACTATCTTCCATAGGAATAGTGGTAAGTTTAGCAAGAGTAGAAATAGCCCCATTAACTTTGGGGATTTTTTCCCAAAACTCTATAGATTTAGCTGGTAAAGGATACAATTTTTTAAACCTTGAAGAAGGAATAAAACAAGTACCTGGCTTATTCCATTCCCTAGAAATCATATCAGAAATAGCCTCAGGAATAGGAAAAACCCCTGGGGAAACCACAGGAGGTTTAAAAACAGCATTAAAACGTTTATTAGACTGAAAGTCAATAGGACTGGTTACCTCAATATCCAAAGTAATTAACACTTCTTTTAATAAAGAACGCATATACTCTATTTTAAATAAATAAGTAGATTTGTCAGTGTCAATGTCTGAGGAAGGATCTTCTGAATCAGATATATCCTCATCAGAAGAGGATAAATTATTATGTTGCTGGTCATTTGAAATTTCATCAGCTAAATGAGAAGTTTTAAAAGACCTTTTACGTTTATTAGAAGGTGGAAATGCAGACAAAGCCTTCAAAATAGAATCAGAAACAAATTCTTTAAAATTTACAGGTATATCATGTACATTAGAAGTTGAAGGAACTGCAACTGGGAATGTACTATAACTGATGGAAACACTATCTGCATGTAAATGTTTATCATGACAACTATTACAAATGACATTTGGTGGAATAATTTCTACACTTTTACAACAAATGCACTTAGCTTTGGTAGAACCGATGTCAGGCAGCAATGTTCCAGCAGAAACTTCTGAGGCAGGATCAGATTGGGACATATTGCTCAATGTAAGAGAAAAAACAACATATATAGCAAAATTATCTATTTTCTTATATGACAGTTTCAGGAATGGGAAAAAATGCAAAAGCATAGGCCTCTGATATAAGTATGATGCACAACGCAACAAACTTTTTTGGCGCCAAAAATAACCGGAAATGACACACTCGCGTCACTAATGACGCCGCCGGAAATGCCGAAGTTGCGTCAAACGTCTTTTTCTGTGCCAAAAATTTTTCGCAACAAGAATGACGCAATAAAGTTTAGCATTTGACGCACCCACAGGCCTAATACCCGCAATAGCAAGAAGTAGTCAATTGGAAAAAAAAAAACTAAAACCCCAGGTAAGAAATACATTTCTTAAAATGTTTAAATTCCCCAAATATGAAACGGACAGTCTGCTGAAGGAAATACATGAACTGACTCATGGCAAATAGAAGTACAATACATATATTTAGAACTTTATATAAATGCATAAAGTGCCAAACCATAGCTGAGGTGTCTTAAGTAATAAAATACTTACCAAAAGACACCCATCCACATATAGCAGATAGCCAAACCAGTACTAAAACAGTTATTAGTAGAGGTAATGGTAAACAGAGTATATCGTCGATCTGAAAAGGGAGGTAGGAGATGAATCTCTACGACCGATAACAGAGAACCTATGAAATAGACCCCCGTTAGGGAAATCATTGTATTCAAATAAGTGATACTCCCTTCACGTCCCTCTGACATTCGCTGTACTCTGAGAGGAATCTGGCTTCAACAATGCTGAGAAGCGCATATCAATGTAGAAATCTTAGCACAAACTTACTTCACCACCTCCATAGGAGGCAAAGTTTGTAAAACTGAATTGTGGGTGTGGTGAGGGGTGTATTTATATGCATTTTGAGGTTTGGGAAACTTTGCCCCTCCTGGTAGGATTGTATTTCCCATATGTCACTAGCTCATGGACTCTTGCCAATTACATGAAAGAAATAGAAGTAACAGGTCATACTATGTGGGTGGAACAACACGGTTGCCAAGCAATGGTAAGCAAACACTACTATGAAGGAAATTATACCAGTCAGGTATAGACAAGGCAAGCAGCTATTGGATCAGCACCAGGATAGTGTGGGTATGCCCAAATATCAGGCACGATATGACCCACTAACAAATAGTCCAATCAAATCAAAACTAGCTGTGTGCTCTGCAAAGACTATGAGCTGTAAGTTTATATAGAAAGGAACAGTAAAACGATGACACAATTATGTACTACCAATGAAAAATGACAAAGGGAAAACATCTGATATCAAAAAATTGTTACCCATATGTGGGACCTCCCCCTGAGGTGTTGCTGCAATTACTAGAAACCTGTCTTACTACCAACTATTTTAGGTTTGAGCATGCTTTCTAATTACAGATGATGGGCACAGAGATGGGGTCCAATGTGGCCCCATCATATGCCAACCTTTATATGGCATACTTTGAGGAATTCGAAACCACACTTTATCATAAAAAAAAAATCCTTTTTTTCAAGAGACACAGACGACCTGTTTATGATCTGGTAAAGTACATTAGAACAGTTGGAGGATTGGTTCCAACAACTTAATATGGTCAACACAGCTCTGAAATTTAAGATGCTCACGAGCAAAACTCAGATTGACTTCCTGGATGTCAGACTGTACAAAAAGGATGAGAAGGTTCAGTCAACGTTGTTTAGGAAATTAACAGATAGGAATGCACTCCTGAATTTCACTAGCTGTCATCCTCCCGCTTTGAAAAAAGCACTACCCAAATCACAACTCCTTAGAGTTATAAGAAATAACTCTGAGATTGGAAAAAGAGATTAACAATTGGAGGAGATGGTTCATCGTTTTGAATCGAGAAGCTATCCTAAACATCTATTATCTAGTCAATGTGAACAAAAAATTTACAGACCAACAGGATCTCAACACACTCATTTCACTACAAGGCACTACACTAAGAGAAGCTAGCACTTATGACACTATCCCCAAATTCAACACTTCCTCCAATAGGAAATCATATTTCTATCCGGTTCACAACAGGAGCGAATCGATAGAAATGTTTCAAAATTTAATTGAACTAGAGATTACTAGTCTACACTCCTCTCTAGAAACACCACATAACACATTGCTTGCCTCCACGAATAAACACAATCTAACAATCAAAGAACAAGAAGCACTTTTGGCACTTAGCAAAAATAAAAATATTGTAGTCACCCCACAACTCAATGATAGTGACATACACCAGAAATTGACATTCAACCCAACCCAGAAATACAAACGAGAACTTCATACATTATTAGACACAGCAGTAGAAGAGGGCATTATCAATCTAGAGCTAGCTGAATACTGTCTAGTTGAACACCCAATCATTCCCACCTTTCGCACAGTGCCGAAAATACATAAAACCCTTACTAATACCCCAGGCCGACCCATTGTGGCCAGCCGGGGTTCACTGTGCGAGAGGATAAGTGATTGGCTAGACAATGTACTTCAACCTATTGTTAGGATCTTGCCCGGCTACATTCGTGACAGCACTCATCTTATACAGCAAATACAATCTATTCCTTGGCAAGAAAATTATACACGGCTCACTATAGATGTAACAGCTCTCTACTCAAGTATTCCTCATAAGGAAGGTCTTAAAGCTTTAACATATATGCTTAAACGATACACAACCTATCCTGACCAATTCATTGCCTTTGTGGAAGAAATCACATAATTTCTCCTCACACACAGCTACTTTGTCTTCGAGGGCCAGTACTACCTCCAAAAATGTGGCACTGCCATGGGGGCCAAGTTTGCCCCCTCATATGCTAACCTGTATATGGGATATTTTGAACATCTTTATCTTTTTGGGGGTGGGCTGGCCCTCGGAGACAAAGTAGTTGTTTATGGTAGATTTATAGATGACCTTATTCTCATCTATAAAAAGAACACAGAGCTAACAATACAAGATATGATTAGCTATTTCAATGATAATACGCTGAATTTGGAGTTCACCCACAAGAGCAATGACTTGTCAATCGACTTCTTAGACCTCACCCTAGAACACAATGATGAAGGTCAGATAACAATCAGTTCATTCAGAAAACCACTATCAAGAAACACTATTCTGAGAGCTGACTCTTGCCATGTCTCACACATATCCCCAAGGGCCAATACCTGAGGCTATGAAGAAACTGTAGCTCTATGTATCTATATGACGAACAAGCAGAAGAACTTACTCAGACTGGTAGCCAGAGGATATAAGACAAGTATCCTAAACTCTGGTAGCAAGAATGGACAGAAATAAACTTCTTACAAAGAGCACAAACACCAAAAGGTGGAACTCATTCGATATTGAAAACAAGAGTAAAACACCAAGAGAAAACATATATTTTACAACCAGATATAGTAATCAGTTTCATTCCATAGTTAAGATAATAAAGAAATACCTACCGGTCCTAAATGGAGATATGACTAAGATACAAATTGCATAAAAACATCAAATTTGTAGCCAAGAAAGCTCCAACTATAAGAGACAAAATCACTAAAAATTTCATCATAAAAGCTTACCTAACACTAATTGGTTAACACCAATTAAAGGCAACTTTAAATGTGGCCACATACCGTGTAAAAGCTGCAAATACACTCCCAAAAGTTCTACAGTCAACTCCTCACAAACTAATAAATGATACCCAATTACAACTAGAATGGACTGTACCTCTACACATGTGATATATACCTTATAACATGTACATACTGCAAATATCAATATATAGGTATCACAACACGCCCATTAAAAGATCGTATTAGAGAACACCTCTCATCAATAGAAGAGGAAATACCAAGAACACCGGTAGCTAGACACTTCCATACACATGAACAGAAACTATCCAATTTTTCTTTCAAGGCAATTGAACAAATTCAGAAAGATAGAAATAAAACATTACTCAAAAGAGAAGTATACTGGATATTCACGCTACAGACTAGAGCGCCACAAGGCATGAATAAGAAATATGATGTGAGTCTATATATAGATTAACCCATTTAATAATGGTTTCTACTTGTGTCATACATATATATATATAAACTCTAGCCAACAATGTTTCCAAATCCTAGTCTCTTTTACCCTAATGAAATGACACTGATATATATTACATCAAGCACACTTCGGCCTCTGATCAGTTCCAAAAACCCACCAGATATATAGAGGTTACATCCTCTCTTTTTCTTATCATGTTTTCTCCCTCCCTATATTCAGTTAGTTCTTGTCCCCTATTCCTTATATTTGAATTCACATACAATCAAATGTTTTTATTCCCTAGAGCATAGGTGTCTCTGCCATTTCATTTGAATGATTTTCTCGACAATCTAGCTATCCTAAACATAGTATTTGTAATTCTACATGATGTCTTTAAACACATTGTACAAATGAAATATCAATTATATATTATTTCTATAGTACAATATTACAAATCCATGTGTGGCAGAGATTCCCTTAGAGACCAAAAACATCTAACTCACTTACTCATAATAAGCTTCTCTCTATTCTTAGGACTGTGATTTTTTCCATGACATGCATTGTTCTGCGTCCTTTAACTCCTATCTATTAGATATTGAGCCCCTAATGTTATTAACGGTCTTAAATTGTCACTATTCCTGATTGTCGTTTGTCAAAGGGTTACTATATGTAACCAATATTAGGATACAAGTTGTCACCCAGGATATGGGCTATACTGAGAGAATTTTTCTCAAATGTGAATATTTATGTATACTTATACATATAATCCTAATATTTGGTTTATCTATAAGTATCCCTATTGTATATACTAACTGTATTGTTACATACTTCTATGTTCATGTCATTTTTATGATCTTGTTCTGACATGTTTCCTCCTGCTGGATACCAATAGCACATATGGGTCCCTTTGACTGCATCATCAGTGCCATATGTTGTGTCATTTCCCTTTTAACAGCCTATTCTATACATTAAGGGTTAATTTGTACACACCTTTAACAATTCCACCTGCTATTGGTCCAATATCCCTCTGATGAAGCGCATGTGCTCATGCGCGAAACGTGTAAGTAGGAGTTTACCTACTGGTTTTCATGGAAGCCTGCTCCTAATAAAACCTTTTTGCATCCACTTACAAGACTCAGCACTTCCTTTTCCTCATCTTCAATGTGAAGAAATACTGACCAATCAGGATGTAACCACACAACAAGAACCACCCAGGATGACATTTGTCACCACATTTACTGGGGACAGGGGGCCATTGATGGACACTCTTAAACATTGGGACATCATCAACACGGAAGAGGCAAATGGAAGATATTATTATTAATGTCTCTGTAACTCCACTAGGCAACCAAACTAAACCAAAAAACCTAGAGAAATTGGTAATAGATAGATTATGGAGAAATAAAGAAAGCGTGGTTGCGCCTGTGACTATTAACCTTTTGCACTTTAAAGTAGCACTTACCGGTATCTGCTGAAGAATATTTGTGAGACTTAACATATTTAAGAAACTAAATGATTGGAAAAATTATTTGTCTTCCCCTTTTCTCAAAGTCATATGGATCCATTTATTCATCACTAATTTAATTGCACCAAAAGTGTTTTAGATACCCATATCTGTTAAAAATAGTAATCACATAAGATAGCCTGCCCTTTCAAGGATTGCTTTATATATTTTTAAAGTGTATTAATTTTTAATTGTATCAATTTGAGAATAATATTTATCCATTATTTATGAATTTATAAATATATTTATTTTTGAATTAGTGTTGGATATTGCTCGAATTGGTTCCCTGTTGGTTACTGATGCAATATATTGACTCTTTTTAAAAAAAAATAAGATATATTTAGGAATAAGATATATTTGAATTTTTTTTAAAAAAACATAATTTATGCTTACCTGATAAATTTATTTCTCTTGTAGTGTGTTCAGTCCACGGGTCATCCATTACTTATGGGATATATTCTCCTCCCCAACAGGAAGTTGCAAGAGGATCACCCAAGCAGAGCTGCTATATAGCTCCTCCCCTCACATGTCATATCCAGTCATTCGACCGAAACAAGACGAGAAAGGAGAAACTATAGGGTGCAGTGGTGACTGGAGTTATAATTTAAAATTTAGAACCTGCCTCAAATAGACAGAGCGGGCCGTGGACTGAACACACTACAAGAGAAATAAATTTATCAGGTAAGCATAAATTATGTTTTCTCTTGTTAAGTGTGTTCAGTCCACGGGTCATCCATTACTTATGGGATACCAATACCAAAGCTAAAGTACACGGATGATGGGAGGGACAAGGCAGGAACATTAAACAGAAGGAACCACTGCCTGTAGAACCTTTCTCCCAAAAACAGCCTCCGAAGAAGCAAAAGTGTCAAATTTGTAAAATTTGGAAAAGGTATGAAGTGAAGACCAAGTTGCAGCCTTGCAAATCTGTTCAACAGAGGCCTCATTCTTAAAGGCCCAGGTGGAAGCCACAGCTCTAGTGGAATGAGCTGTAATTCTTTCAGGAGGCTGCTGTCCAGCAGTCTCATAGGCTAAGCGTATTATGCTACGAAGCCAAAAAGAGAGAGAGGTAGCCGAAGCCTTTTGACCTCTCCTCTGTCCAGAGTAAACGACAAACAGAGAAGAAGTTTGTCGAAAATCTTTAGTTGCCTGTAAGTAGAACTTCAGAGCACGGACCACATCTAGATTATGCAAAAGACGTTCCTTCTTTGAAGAAGGATTAGGACATAGGGATGGAACAACAATCTCTTGATTGATATTCTTGTTAGAAACAACCTTAGGTAAAAACCCAGGTTTAGTACGCAGGACTACCTTGTCTGAATGAAAGATCAGATAAGGAGAATCACAATGTAAGGCAGATAACTCAGAGACTCTACGAGCCGAGGAAATAGCCATCAAAAACAGAACTTTCCAAGATAAAAGCTTAATATCAATGGAATGAAGGGGTTCAAACGGAACACCCTGGAGAACTTTAAGAACCAAGTTTAAGCTCCACGGAGGAGCAACAGTTTTAAACACAGGCTTAATCCTAGCCAAAGCCTGACAAAAAGCCTGGACGTCTGGATTCTCTGCCAGACGCTTGTGTAAAAGAATAGACAGAGCAGAAATCTGTCCCTTTAGTGAACTAACGGATAAGCCCTTTTCTAAACCCTCTTGTAGAAAAGACAATATCCTAGGAATCCTAACCTTACTCCATGAGTAACTCTTGGATTCACACCAATATAAATATTTACGCCATATCTTGAAGTAAATTTTTCTGGTAACAGGTTTCCGAGCCTGTATTAATGTATCAATAACCGAATCCGAAAACCCACGCTTTGATAGAATCAAGCGTTCAATTTCCAAGCAGTCAGCCTCAGAGAAATTAGGTTTGGATGGTTGAAAGGACCCTGAATTAGAAGGTCCTGCCTCAGGGGTAGAGACCATGGTGGACAGGACGACATGTCCACTAGGTCTGCATACCAGGTCCTGCGTGGCCACGCAGGCGCTATCAGAATCACAGATGCTCTCTCCTGTCTGATCCTGGCAATCAGACGAGGAAGCAACGGAAAAGGTGGAAACACATAAGCTATGTTGAAAACCCAAGGGGCTGCTAGTGCATCTACCAGCACCGCTCCCGGGTCCCTGGACCTGGATCCGTAACAAGGAAGCTTGGCGTTCTGGCGAGATGCCATGAGATCCAGATCCGGTTTGCCCCAGCGAAGAATCAGTTGGGCAAATACCTCTGGGTGAAGTTCCCACTCCCCCGGATGAAAAGTCTGGCGACTTAAAAAATCCGCCTCCCAGTTCTCCACGCCTGGGATGTAGATCGCTGACAGGTGGCAAGAGTGAGACTCTGCCCAGCGAATTATCTTCGAGACTTCCAACATCGCTAGGGAACTCCTGGTTCCCCCTTGATGATTGATGTAAGCCACAGTCGTGATGTTGTCCGACTGAAATCTGATGAACCTCAGTGTTGCCAACTGAGGCCAAGCTAGAAGAGCATTGAATATTGCCCTTAATTCTAGAATGTTTATTGGAAGGAGTTTCTCCTCCTGAGTCCACGATCCCTGAGCCTTCAGGGAGTTCCAGACTGCTCCCCAGCCTAGTAGGCTGGCATCTGTTGTTACAATCGTCCAATCTGGTCTGCGAAAGGACATTCCTTTGGACAGATGAACCCGTGATAACCACCAGAGAAGAGAATCTCTGGTCTCCTGGTCCAGATTTAGCAAAGGGGACAGATCTGAGTAATCCCCGTTCCATTGACTTAGCATGCATAGTTGCAGCGGTCTGAGATGTAGGCGCGCAAATGGCACTATGTCCATCGCCGCGACCATTAAGCCGATCACTTCCATGCACTGAGCTACCGATGGGCTTGGAATGGAATGAAGGACACGGCAAGCATTGAGAAGTTTTGATAGCCTGGACTCCGTCAGGTAAATCTTCATCTCTACAGAATCTATAAGAGTCCCTAGAAAAGGGACCCTTGTGAGTGGTAACAGAGAACTCTTTTCCACGTTCACTTTCCACCCATGCGACCTCAGAAATGCTAGAACTATCTCTGTATGAGACTTTGCATTTTGAAAACTTGACGCTTGAACCAGAATGTCGTCTAGGTACGGAGCCACCGCTATGCCTCGTGGTCTTAGTACCGCCAGAAGAGAGCCCAGAACCTTTGTAAAAATTCTCGGGGCCGTAGCCAACCCGAAGGGAAGCGCTACAAACTGGTAATGCCTGTCTAGAAAGGCAAACCTTAGGTACCGATAATGATCTTTGTGAATCGGTATGTGAAGGTAGGCATCCTTTAAATCCACTGTGGTCATATATTGACCCTCTTGGATCATGGGTAGGATGGTTCGAATGGTTTCCATCTTGAACGATGGAACCCTTAGGAATTTGTTTAAGATTTTTAAATCTAAGATTGGTCTGAAGGTTCCCTCTTTCTTGGGAACCACAAACAGATTTGAATAAAACCCTTGCCCCTGTTCCGTCCGCGGAACTGGGTGGATAACTCCCATCACTAAGAGGTCTTGTACACATTGTAGAAATGCCTCTTTCTTTACTAGGTTTGTTGATAACCTTGACAGATGAAACCTCCCTTGTGGAGGAGAAGTCTTGAAATCCAGAAGGTATCCCTGAGATATAATCTCCAGCGTCCAGGGATCCTGTACATCTCTTGCCCAAGCCTGGGCGAAGAGAGAGAGTCTGCCCCCCACTAGATCCATCTCCGGAAAGGGGGCCCTGACTTCATGCTGTCTTAGGGGCGGAAGTAGGCTTTCTGGCCTGCTTGCCCTTGTTCCATGACTGGTTGCTTTTCCAACCCTGTCTGTAACGAGCAGTAGTTCCTTCCTGTTTTGGAGCGGAGGAAGTTGATGCTGCTCCTGCCTTGAAATTACGAAAGGCACGAAAATTAGACTGTTTGGCCTTTGATTTGGCCCTGTCCTGAGGAAGGGTGTGGCCCTTACCTCCAGTAATGTCAGCAATAATTTCCTTCAAGCCGGGCCCGAATAAAGTCTGCCCTCTAATTTTTTATCCATTGGATCTGAGAAAGCACAGCTATCCTCCACCGGGATAGTGGTACGCTTGGCTAAAGTAGAAACTGCTCCCTCCACCTTAGGGACCGTCTGTCATAAGTCTCTTGTGGTGGCGTCTATAGGGAACATTTTTCTAAATATCGGAGGACGGGAAAAAGGCACACCGGGTCTATCCCACTCCTTACTAATAATCTCTGTAAGCCTCTTTAGTATAAGAAAAACGTCAGTACACACCGGCACCGCGTAGTATTTATCCAGCATACATAATTTATCTGGGATTGCCACCGTGTCACAATCATTCAGAGCCGCTAACACCTCCCCTAGCAACACGCGGAGGTTCTCAAGCTTAAATTTAAAATTTGAAATTTCTGAATCCGGTCTCCCCGAATCAGAACCGTCACCTACAGAATGAAGCTCTCCGTCCTCATGTTCTGCAAATTGTGACGCAGTATCAGACATGGCTCTCGTGTCATCGGCGCGCTCTGTCCTTAACCCAGAACTGTCGCGCTTGCCTCTTAACTCTGGCATATTGTATAACACTTCTTTCATAACATTAGCTATATCATGTAAAGTGATTTGTAAGGGCCTTGATGTACTTGGCGCCTCAATCTCACACACCTCCCGAGCGGGAGACGAAGGTACTGACACGTGAGGAGAGTTAGACGGCATAACTGTCCCCTCGTTGTCTGGTGATAATTTTTTAAGCGGTACAGATTGATTTTTCAAAGTAACATCAATACAATTGGTACACATATTTCTATTGGGCTCCACAACGGCTTTTAAACATAATGAACAAGCAGATTCCTCTGTATCAGACATGTTTAAACAGACTAGCAATGAAGCTAGCAAGCTTGGAAAATACTTTCAATAAGTTTGCAAGCAATATAAAAAACTCTGCAGCGCTTTTAAAAAACACAGTTGAGTAATCTAAAGAATAATTCAGTTATAGTCAACAATTCTTTAAATGTATTAATTAGCAGAGGATTGCACCTATTAGGAACCGGATGATTAACCCCTCAGTACCCAAAAAAACGGATATCAAATTAATATAAAACTTTTTTTATCACAGTCTAACACACTGTCACAGGTCTGCTGTGACTGATTACCTCCCTCAAAAAACGAATTTTGAAGACCCCTGAGCTCTCTAGAGACGTCCTGGATCAAGGAGGAAGAAGCAGGAAGACTGTGCTAGAATTTTAACTGCGCAACAAGGCGCTAAAAAGAGGCCCCTCCCGCTCATTTACAACAGTGGGAGACCTGATATAACGGTTTCTATGCAGAAATATACGTTAGCCATGTGGAAAAAAATTCATGCCCAAAGGATTTATCACCAAAGTACCTCACAAAACGAATAACATGCCAGTAAACGTTTTGAAAATAAACTTCTTTAAATGTCATGCAAAGTTATTACTAAGCCTGCAACCAGTCGCTACCACTGCAGATAAGGCTTAAGCATTATTTCAGTATTAACAGTATTTTCACAGTCAAATTCTAGTCCCTAGAAAATAACTCTATTGTGCATACATTTATCAGCCTGATACCAGTCACTACTACTGCATTTAAGGCTGTACTTACATCATACGGGTAACAGCAGTATTTTCTTAGTCAATTCCATTCCCAGAAAATATTGTACTGCACATACCTCATTTGCGGTGGACCCCGCATGCTATTCCCATGTTCTGAAGTTACCCCACTCCTCAGAATGTCGAGAACAGCCAGTGGATCTTAGTTACGCCTGCTAAGATCATAGAAAACGCAGGCAGTTTCTTCTTCCAAATACTGCCTGAGATAGAAAAAAACAGCACACTCCGGTGCCATTTAAAATAACAAACTTTTGATTGAAGAATAATTAAGTAAAAACTCCAACTCCTCCAGCGACCTCCTTCTTTGTTGAGGGTTGCAAGAGAATGACTGGATATGACATGTGAGGGGAGGAGCTATATAGCAGCTCTGCTTGGGTGATCCTCTTGCAACTTCCTGTTGGGGAGGAGAATATATCCCATAAGTAATGGATGACCCGTGGACTGAACACACTTAACAAGAGAAAAAATAGATAGATTTGATTATTTAGTTTTTGTTAGACTGGCCAGTCTTTATATGATTCATTTATTTATGCATTTATTTATATTTTAATATAATTGAGGGATATTTTATTGAATAAAATTATATTGAATTAACCATATCTTTGTATAGTCATTTATGAAGTTTTAAAATACATTTATTCATATTATTACATATTATGGTTTGAATATATTTTAGAACTGTATAATCCACTTTTAGACTTTTCTATTTTCCCATTTAAAGGTTAATAGTCACAGGCGCAACCACGCTTTCTTTATTGTCTCCACATCATCAACACGGACAAATCCTTGCAATTGGTTAAAACAGGACCACCGAGGATAGGCTACAGGAGATCTAGGTCTCTACGGGATGTTTTGATTAAAACCGATCCTATACCCTGTTATAAACAGTCTACCTGGCTTGACATTAAGAAATTGGGTGTATTCCGATGCTTAGGATGCGTTAAATGCGGGGGCCTGATTACTGGCTCTACATTTACTCACCCACATAGACGAAAAACCTATAAACATAGGTTTCGTCTTACCTGCACTACTACTTACATTGTGTATCTTTTACACTGTAGTTGTGGACTATATTACATGGGGAAAACTTCAGATGATCTCCGCACTCGAATGGCAAATCATCGCTCCGCCATTAGGACCGCATTGAAAAATGGCACTTCGGAAAAACCTGTGGTGAGACATTCCTATGAATTACAACACAGTGTATCAGATCTCAAATACACCATCATAGATCATGTACCACCTATGCTGAGAGGAGGAAACAGACAAATTGCTCCTACAGAGAGAAGCAAAATGGACATTTGTACTGGACACTATAATACCCAAGGGCTTAAACACCCACCTAGATTGGCAGGTGTTTCTATAATCTTACTTGAGATCCATGATCCATTCTATTTTCCCTCTCCTGTGATCAATCCTTTTTCTCCTGTGATCAATATAATTATTTGATAATTTTTTGATAACCTTTTGATATCATTAGATGTTTTTCCTTTGTCATTTTTCATTGGTAGTACATAATTGTGTAACCGTTTTACTGTTCGTTTCTATATAAACTTACAGGTCATAGTCTTTGCAGAGCACACAGCTAGTTTTGATTTGATTGGACTATTTGTTAGTGGGTCATATTGTGCTTGATATTTGGGCATACCCACACTATCCTGGTTCTGGATCCAATAGCTGCATGCCCTGCCTATACCTAAAAGGTATCATAGTAGTGTTTGTTTATCATTGCTTGGCAACCGTGTTGTTCCACCCACATAGTATGACCCGTTACTTCTATTTCCGGTTGTGTGTTAGTTGCTATGGCAACCTCGTGATGATACGTACTACGTGGGTGCATACACAGCTAGGTGAAAACGCTTTATTTAGTTTCTATTGCCTTATTATTTGCCATTTATTATAGTCGGTCTCTCCTGATGTTTCACCACCTCAGTACTAAACCCGATATTACCACTTCCGGTTTCCTTGTTACTATGGTAACCACGCTCTAACAAGATTTTTTACTGAGTAGGTGCTTACATCTCCACATAATTTCTGCTTTAGATGATTTATGCCTTATTTATTTATATATTATTTCTTATTATTGCTCATGTTTTTCTTGATGTTTTATCCTGTCTCACATTGCCTCGGCCGATCACATCTCCCGGTTCTCTGGGGGGGCGGGTCCACTAAGGAGAGCATGCTCACGTTTTTTTGCTTGTAGAATCACATATAACATGGTTTGGTGGGTAAGTATAGTACTTTTGTAAGTCTGAGGACGGATCCCCTGTGATCCGAAAACGTTCACTATTAAAGTGACTACTATCTTTGAAAGACCTTTGGAGTGCTACTCTGTTTTGTTCATATTACTTTTGTGATCAGCACCCAGGGATTATGTTGATTGAAAATCTGGAGTGCACTTTGTCCCGATGCAATGTAATTCTCCCATCTACATTATTTTTTTTCCCTCTGCATGGGGGGTTCAAGGAAGGTGCCCCGCCGATCCTCTGGCATCCACCTTCGCCCCCCCTTGAACCACCCAGATGGAGGCAAAAAAGATAGTAAAGATGTGTGAATTACAGTGCATCGTATATATGTTTGATGCAGTGACTTGATGCACTCTGAGAAGATTTATCATGTTAAATCAGGCTTTACCCACAGACGCTTGGGTAATGTCAGGTTTACCGGATAATGCTCGGATTACCCAATTCTAACTTTACCTGCAATATGTATAATTTCTTTTTCAATTTATATATCAGTTCCTGGGGTGTCTGCATGTCAAAGTCACACGTTTGTTTGGTCTCTGATGTTCTGTGTTTGTCACTGCCTCCCTGGTTGGCTGTAGCTGTGGCACATAATGAAGCAGGGAGTGGACTGGCAGGATGCACGGCAGCCAGGAAACAACTGTGTCTTTTAAAAGTCTGTACACAGATCTTTAGGATGTTTAGCATATTAACAAGAGCCCATGACTGTGTGACGTATAGAAATATCCAGCTAAGATTGTGAAATTGGGGACAATCTAGCTGGACTAAAGGACTGATCTATTTATCTATTAGCTGAAAGTGCAGTTATTTTAATTTTGATCTTTTCAGAGTTAATATTGTATAACCTTAGATTTTCTACATATGTTCATTAAAACAAAATTCAAGAAGCAATAAATATGAAAACTGCTATACATCACAAGTCTATTTATTTGATATAGTTTGAAAATCTTATCAATGTAGCTAACAATTACAAAGTAGTAAGATAAACACACAACACTAAACACATCAATTTGTTTTTTGGCTACTCTGTTGAGCATAGAATCTTGAAATGATGCGATAAAAGTAAAAGGGAAACATCTCATAAAGGGGAATTCTAATTGCTTTTTAATGAGTGTACAATGTGCACTCAATACCCACAATTAAAGCCAATCTCTAATTGTTTTTCTTGTGTGTCAATTTTCTAAGTCAATTTTGTGGAAAAGAAGGTGCGGAGGGAGAATTTTTTTTTTTTTTTTTTTTTAGAAGCAAACATTTTGTTTTTTTGGCATTATAGCAAAATTTCTTTCTTTTTGGCATGATTGGATAATCTAATTATGTAAGGATAAATGAATCATTTTCCACACTTAATACCAACATACTCTGTAGTATAAAAATGTGCATGCATAAAGCACAATATATTCAAATTGATATGCATCTGCACAGTAAAGATGCACATTTTACTTTTTCTTGGCTAACTACAGACAACTATTTTAAAGTGAAGGTCAACTTCACGCAACTAAACTTTGCAAAATGAGGGTAGGTTTAATTAATCAAATTTTTTATATTTCATTATTTTTTTAAATTTTTATCTTTTGAGCGCTCCGACGATAAGCGCATGTCTCCCGCCCTGCATTTTGTCAAATTGATTGAAAGATGACGACTCTTAAAAGAACGAATCCTTGTCCCCCCCCCCACAGGGCGTTCAGCCCCTTTGCATAAACGTCACGGCCCAGGAAACAAGGATTTGTTCTTTTAAGAATCTTCATCTGTCAATCAATTGGACAAAATGCCGAGCTTGTCGTCGGAGCGCTCAAAAGGTAAAGATTTTTAAAAAATAATGAAATATAAAAATTTTTATGAATTAAACCCACCCTCATTTTGCAAAGTTTATCCAATGCCGTGGGGCAGTTGCGTGAAGTTGACCTTCACTTTAATAAAACATATTATTATAGATTATTGCAGACTAATTTTATCAGGACATTTAATTAGGAAACGTGTTTGTTTTATATGAATAATGTGATACCAGATACAACACGTCACTATTTTAAAAAGCAAAAGCACTCTGCAGGCATTAATGATATTGAGAAAACACAGCTGCATTCTATCTTTAAACACTCTTGAGATCACTGGCCAATCAGGGCATGTAATCTTACATCAGTACGATTCCCTAAGGAGTTGTGTAATTAATGTTAACTTTGGGAGTCGTGGTAGCATAAAACATTTATATTACTGGCAAACACAAAAGTGGCATTTCCTGGCTTGTTTTTCAAAACTCCAACCTATTGCAAAACCTTTGAGAAAGTATAAATCATAAAAACAAATTAAAATTTTTAGCGAGTTACCCATTTTTAAAGAGATCACCTCAATATAGGTTTGACCATCACAACAGAAAATAAAGATGCAAATGGATGGGGAAGGAGCATGTGGAAATGTGAACTTTTTTTCTAAAAAGAATGAAAAGTTTTCAAAAGATTACAGCTTGACCTTTGAGGTTTCAGAATGCACCATATTTAACATATATGTTTGTATTGAATGTATGTGTAATAGCAACGAGAAAAAGTTAAAAATATTGTGGCATGAAAATGTTAAATGAAAGTGGTTTAAATTTAAACTAAAAATAACACATACAGTATGTTTGGTAATAGAAGCTTCTGTAATCTAAAGTCTCTCATGAAAAGTAATTTATTTTATAAAAGTAATAACCTTGCAAAAAAGTACAGAAGGAGACTGTATAGACTCTGGTTTGTCTGCAAGAGTGCACGGAAATGTAAATTATTTAGAGAAAGAACATAAATTGCTCGCACACATGCATAGACACGCATACACCTAATAAACAAATACCGTATTGGGTATTATGCATTTGAAACATTATCTATCTTTTAGGTGAAATACTAATTATGTGAATTTGCTCTTAAAATTAAAGGACTCGTTTCATAATGTAATACGTTTCCTGTGCCCCAATGTGTAAAGATCACTTCATTTTTACTCTCTATTGGTTACAATAAACATTTCCTACAAACAAACTATGACCACAGGTAAAGAAACAATAGACAAGAATCCTTGACTGAAACCATCCAACCTCTAAAGCCTCAATAAAAACATAATTTATGCTTACCTGATAAATGTATTTCTCTTGTGGTGTATCCAGTCCACTGATCATCCATTACTTGTGGGATATTCTCCTTCCCAACAGGAAGTTGCAAGAGGATCACCCACAGCAGAGCTGCTATATAGCTCCTCCCCTAACTGCCATATCCAGTCATTTGACCGAAACTAGCCGAGAAAGGAGAAACCATAGGGTGCAGTGGTGACTGTAGTTTAAAATTTAGACCTGCCTTAAAAGGACAGGGCGGGCCGTGGACTGGATACACCACAAGAGAAATAAATTTATCAGGTAAGCATAAATTATGTTTTCTCTTGTTAGGTGTATCCAGTCCACGGATCATCCATTACTTGTGGGATACCAATACCAAAGCTAAAGTACACGGATGAAGGGAGGGACAAGGCAGGTACTTAAACGGAAGGGACCACTGCCTGTAGAACCTTTCTCCCAAAAATAGCCTCCGAAGAAGCAAAAGTATCAAATTTGTAAAATTTTGAAAAGGTATGAAGCGAAGACCAAGTCGCCGCTTTGCAAATCTGTTCAACAGAAGCCTCATTTTTAAAGGCCCAGGTGGAAGCCACAGCTCTAGTAGAATGAGCTGTAATCCTTTCAGGGGGCTGCTGTCCAGCAGTCTCATAGGCTAAGCGTATTACGCTCCGAAGCCAAAAAGAAAGAGAGGTTGCCGAAGCCTTTTGAGTAAACAACAAACAGGGAAGATGTTTGACGAAAATCTTTAGTCGCTTGTAAGTAAAACTTTAAAGCACGGACTACGTCCAAATTATGTAAAAGACGTTCCTTCTTTGAAGAAGGATTAGGACACAATGATGGAACAACAATCTCTTGATTGATATTCTTGTTGGAAACTACCTTAGGTAAAAACCCAGGTTTTGTACGCAGAACTACTTTATCTGTATGGAAAATCAGATAAGGAGAATCACATTGTAAAGCTGATAACTCAGAGACTCTACGAGCCGAGGAAATAGCCATCAAAAACAGAACTTTCCAAGATAAAAGTTTGATATCAATGGAATGAAGGGGTTCAAACGGAACTCCTTGAAGAACCTTAAGAACCAAGTTTAAGCTCCATGGAGGAGCAACAGGTTTAAACACAGGCTTAATTCTAACCAAAGCCTGACAAAATGCCTGGACGTCTGGAACCTCTGCCAGACACTTGTGCAAAAGGATAGACAGAGCAGAAATCTGTCCCTTTAAAGAACTAGCTGATAATCCTTTATCCAAACCCTCTTGGAGGAAGGACAATATCCTAGGAATCCTAACCTTACTCCATGAGTAA
The DNA here is from genome assembly GCF_027579735.1 of Bombina bombina. Classification (NCBI taxonomy): domain Eukaryota; kingdom Metazoa; phylum Chordata; class Amphibia; order Anura; family Bombinatoridae; genus Bombina; species Bombina bombina. The sequence continues at coordinate 481,032,847 of NC_069502.1, read as the reverse complement.
TTCTTGGATTCACACCAATGAAGATATTTGCGCCATATCTTATGGTAGATTTTCCTGGTTACAGGCTTTCGTGCCTGTATTAAGGTATCAATGACTGACTCGGAGAAGCCACGCCTTGATAAAATCAAGCGTTTAATCTCCAGGCAGTCAGTTGCAGAGAAATTAGATTTGGATGATTGAAAGGACCTTGTAGTAGAAGGTCTTGTCTCAGAGGCAGAGGCCAAGGTGGAATGGATGACATGTCCACCAGGTCTGCATACCAGGTCCTGCGTGGCCACGCAGGCGCGATCAAGATCACCGATGCTCTCTCCTGTTTGATTTTGGCAATCAGTCGAGGGAGCAGAGGAAACGGTGGAAACACATAAGCCAGGTTGAAGAACCACGGTGCTGCTAGAGCATCTATCAGCGTCGCTTCTGGGTCCCTGGACCTGGATCCGTAACAAGGAAGCTTGGCGTTCTGGCGAGACGCCATGAGATCCAATTCTGGTGTGCCCCAACGATGAACCAATTGAGCAAACACCTCCGGATGGAGTTCCCACTCCCCCGGATGAAAAGTCTGACGACTTAGAAAATCCGCCTCCCAGTTCTCTACACCTGGGATATGGATCGCTGATAGATGGCAAGAGTGAGTCTCTGCCCAGCGAATTATCTTGGAGACTTCTAACATCGCTAGGGAGCTCCTGGTCCCCCCTTGATGGTTGATGTAAGCCACAGTCGTGATGTTGTCCGACTGAAATCTGATGAACCTCAGGGTTGCTAACTGAGGCCAAGCTAGAAGAGCATTGAATATTGCTCTTAACTCCAGAATATTTATTGGGAGGAGTTTCTCCTCCTGAGTCCACGATCCCTGAGGCTTCAGGGAATTCCAGACTGCACCCCAACCTAGAAGGCTGGCATCTGTTGTTACAATTGTCCAATCTGGCCTGCGAAAGGTCATACCTTTGGACAGATGGACCCGAGATAGCCACCAGAGAAGAGAATCTCTGGTCTCTTGATCCAGATTTAGCAGAGGGGACAAATCTGTGTAATCCCCATTCCACTAACTGAGCATGCATAATTGCAGCGGTCTGAGATGTAGGCGCGCAAATGGCACTATGTCCATCGCCGCTACCATTAAGCCGATCACTTCCATGCACTGAGCCACCGAAGGGCGCGGAATGTAGTGAAGAACACGGCAGGAATTTAGAAGCTTTAATAACCTGGACTCCGTCAGTTAAATTTTCATTTCTAAAGAATCTATCAGAGTTCCTAGGAAGGAAACCCTTGTGAGGGGTGATAGAGAACTCTTTCCCTCGTTCACTTTCCACCCATGCGACCTCAGAAATGCCAACACTATGTCCGTATGAGATTTGGCAATTTGGAAGTTTGACGCCTGTATCAGGATGTCGTCTAGATAAGGGGCCACTGCTATGCCCCGTGGTCTTAGGACCGCCAGAAGAGACCCCAGAACCTTTGTAAAAATTCTTGGGGCTGTAGCTAACCCGAAGGGAAGAGCCACAAACTAGTAATGCCTGTCTAGAAAGGCAAACCTTAGGAACCGATGATGATCTTTGTGAATCGGTATGAGAAGGTAAGCATCCTTCAAATCCACTGTGGTCATGTACTGACCCTCCTGGATCATAGGTAGGATTGTCCGAATAGTTTCCATTTTGAACGATGGAACTCTGAGGAATTTGTTTAAGATCTTTAGATCCAAAATTGGTCTGAAGGTTCCCTCTTTTTTGGGAACCACAAACAGATTTGAATAAAATCCCTGTCCTTGTTCCATCTGTGGAACTGGATGGATCACTCCCATTATTAGGAGGTCTTGCACACAGCGTAAGAATGCCTCTTTCTTTATCTGGTTTACAGATAATCTCGAAAGGTGAAATCTCCCTTGTGGGGGGGAAGCTTTGAAGTCCAGAAGATATCCCTGAGATATGATCTCCAACGCCCAGGGATCCTGAACATCTCTTGCCCACGCCTGGGCGAAGAGAGAAAGTCTGCCCCCTACTAGATCCGTTGCCGGATAGGGGGCCGTTCCTTCATGCTGTCTTAGAGGCAGCAGCAGGCTTTCTGGCCTGCTTGCCTTTGCTCCAGGCCTGGTTAGATTTCCAGGCCGGCTTGGATTGCGCAAAAGTTCCCTCTTGTTTTGTAGCAGAGGAAGTTGATGCTGCACCTGCCTTGAAGTTTCGAAAGGCACGAAAATTAGACTGTTTGGCCCTTGATTTGGCCCTGTCCTGAGGAAGGGTATGACCCTTACCTCCAGTAATGTCAGCGATAATTTCCTTCAAACCAGGCCCGAATAGGGTCTGCCCCTTGAAGGGAATGTTAAGTAATTTAGACTTTGAAGTCACGTCAGCTGACCAAGATTTAAGCCATAGCGCCCTACGCACCTGGATGGCGAATCCAGAATTCTTAGCCGTTAGTTTAGTCAAATGAACAATGGCATCAGAAACAAAAGAATTAGCTAGCTTAAGTGTTCTAAGCTTGTCAAGTATTTCAGTCAATGGAGTAGCTGTCTGATAGGCCTCTTCCAGAGACTCAAACCAGAACGCCACAGCAGCAGTGACAGGAGCAATGCATGCAAGGGGCTGCAGGATAAAACCTTGTTGAATAAACATTTTCTTAAGGTAACCTAATTTTTTATCCATTGGATCTGAAAAAGCACAACTGTCCTCGACAGGGATAGTGGTACACTTTGCTAAAGTAGAAACTGCTCCCTCCACCTTAGGGACAGTCTGCCATAAGTCCCGTGTGGTGGCGTTTATTGGAAACATTTTTCTAAAAATAGGAGGGGGGGGAAACGGCAAACCGAGTCTGTCCCGCTCCTTAGTAATAATTTCTGTAAACCTTTTAGGTATTGGAAAAACGTCAGTACACACCGGCACCGCGTAGTATTTATCCAGTCTACACAATTTCTCTGGCACTGCAATTGTGTCACAGTCATTCAGAGCAGCTAAAACCTCTCCAAGCAACACCCGGAGGTTCTCAAGCTTAAATTTAAAAGTAGACATATCTGAATCAGGTTTCCCCGAGTCAGAGACGTCACCCACAGACTGAAGCTCTTCCTCAGCTTCTGCATATTGTGACGCAGTATCAGACATGCGCCTTAAAACATCTGCGCGCTCTGTATTACGTCTAACCCCAGAGCTATCGCGCTTTCCTCTGAATTCAGGCAGTCTGGCTAATACCGCTGACAGGGTATTATCCATGATTGCCGCCATGTCCTGCAAAGTAATCGCTATGGGCGTCTTTGATGTACTTGGCGCCATTTTAGCGTGAGTCCCTTGAGCGGGAGTCAAAGGGTCCGACACGTGGGGAGAGTTAGTCGGCATAACTTCCCCCTCGTCAGAATCCTCTGGTGATAATTCTTTAAAAGATAACAGCTGATCTTTATTGTTTAAAGTGAAATCAATACATTTAGTACACATTCTCCTATGGGGTTCCACCATGGCTTTTAAACATAATGAACAAGGAGTTTCTTCTATGTCAGATATGTTTATACAGACTAGCAATGAGACTAGCAAGCTTGGAAAACACTTTAAATCAAGTTAAGCAATATAAAAAAAAAACGTTACTGTGCCTTTAAGAGAAACAAATTTTGCCAAAATTTGAAATAACAGTGAAAAAAGGCAGTTAAACTAACGAAATTTTTACAGTGTATGTAACAAGTTAGCAGAGCATTGCACCCACGTGCAAATGGATGATTAACCCCTTAATACAAAAAAACAGATTAACAAAACGAAAAATATGTTTTTTAAACAGTCATAACAACTGCCACAGCTCCTACTTTTGAAGCCTTTTGAGCCCTTCAGAGATGTCCTATAGCATGCAGGGGACTGCTGAGGGAAGCTGAATGTCACAGTTTGTAATTTTAACTGCACCAACTGTAACTTTTATACTATAACAGTGGAAAGCCTCAGGAAACTGTTTCTAGGCAAAAATAAAGCCAGCCATGTGGAAAAAAACTAGGCCCCAATAAGTTTTATCACCAAAGCATATATAAAAACAATTAAACATGCCAGCAAACATTTTATATTGCACATTAATCAGAGTATATACCTCTGATAACAAGCCTGATACTAGTCGCTATTAAATCACTGTATTTAGGCTTTAACTTACATTAATCCGGTATCAGCAGCATTTTCTAGCAAATTCCATCCCTAGAAAAACTTAACTGCACATACCTTATTGCAGGATACCCTGCACGCCATTCTCCCTCTGAAGTTACCTCACTCCTCAGACATATGTGAGAATAGCAGTGGATCTTAGTTACTTCTGCTAAGATCAAAGAAAAACGCAGGCAGATTCTTCTTCTAAATGCTGCCTGAGATAAAATAGTACACTCCGGTACCATTTAAAAACAATAAACTTTTTTTTACTGCATGTACCAATTAATGGAAAGCTGCCCATTGTGAAGCCCCTCGAAAGGTCACAATATTGCGCCAAATGAAAATGAATATATATTAACTTCTTACATCAATATTAAATTTAGTATCAATATATAATATTTCTTAATGATGTACATCAAAGTTTTAGAACACAATCTTCTGTACATAACGGATGAGAGCGTGGATGGCTATAAGAAATTGAAAGCAAAGAAATTCCCAGCTATAAAAATAAATAAAATCAACTGCTGATTAGTATATCCTGGAGTTTTGCCTTAGCCCCTAAATTAAGTTAATAACTGGCAAAAAAACGCGTACACAGTGATGTTTCAGTACATAAGAACCTGTACATAGTGTAGAAGCAACATTTTTATAGCACTGTTTAATAGTGCTAATAATTCACTAGATAAGAATAGAAGAAATGTATGTCATAAAATGAAATGCTGCTTCTGGAAGGTATTTGGCCTGTATGCACAAAGCAATTCATCTTTATGGAGATGAAGCCAATTTTAAATACAGATTTTGTAAAAAATAAAAAAAAATGGATTTACAATATATTAAAAAAACCGCAAAGAACATCAACAAAAACTTTGTTCAGGGAATGATTAAAATATAGCAGCCAAGCTTCCTCAATAGCTAGTAGACAAGCTGCATAATGAAAAAACAAAATTTATGCTTACCAGATAAATTCCTTTCCTTCCTGGCAGGGAGAGTCCACGATTTCATTCCTTACTGTTGGGAAATACAACACCTGGCCACCAGGAGGAGGCAAAGACACCACAGCCAAAGGTTTAAATATCCCTCCCACTTTCCCTATCCCCCAGTCATTCTGCCGAGGGAACAAGGAAAAGTAGGAGAAACATCAGGGTATGAAAGGTGCCAGAAGAAGTAATATAAAAAGGGAGCCACCGATCAAAAAAAAAAAAAAAAAAAAAAAAAAATACGCGGCGGTGAGTCTCCCTGCCAGGAAGGAAATTTATCTGGTAAGCATAAATTATATTTTCCTTCCATAAGGCAGGGAGAGTCCACAACTTCATTCCTTACTGTTGGAAAAACTATACCCAAGCTCCAGAGGACACTGAATGAATAACGGGAGGGAACAAAAAAGAGGCGGACACTATTCTGAGGGCACTACAGCCCGCAAAACTTTTCTACTGAAAGCTGCTTCAGCCGAAGCAAACACATCAAACTTGTAAAATTTTGAAAAACTGTTTAAGGAGGACCAGGTAACCGCCTTACAAATCTGATCTATTGAGGCTTCGTTCTTAAAAACCCAAGAGCAAGCCACGTTATCCTCTCAGGAGGCTGTCATCCCGCTGCCTCAAACTAAGCGGATGATACTCCTCAACCAGAAAGATAGAGAAGTCGCAGTAGCCTTCTGCCCCTTACGCTTCCCTGTATAGATGACAAACAGAGGAAGATTGTCTGAATTCCTTAGTAGCCTGAATATAGAACTTCAAGGCACGAACCACATCTAAATTATGAAGCAAACGTTCCTTCGCTGAAGAAGGATTAGGACACGAGGAAGGAACAACAATTTCTTGATTAATGTTATGATTCGATACCACCTTAGGGAGGAACCCTAGTTTAGTGCCTAAAACTGACTTAGCATGAAAAACAAGATAAGGGGGATCACATTGCAAAGCAGAAAACTCAGAAACTCTGCACACAGAGGCAATAGCCAACAAAAAAAGAACCTTCTAAGATAACAATTTAATGTCAACAGTATGCATAGGCTCAAATGGGGCTTGCTGCAAAACACTAAGAACATGGAGCAATCATAATCACAAATGCTCACTCCTGCTTGATGCGAGCAACCACAGGAGGAAGAAGCGGTAATGGAGGAAAAAGATACGAGACTGAACCTCCATGGTACTGATAGGGCATCTATCAATTCCGCCTGAGGATCCCTCGACCTGTACCTGGGTAGCTTGGTATCGAGGCGGGATGACTAAATCTATCTACGGCGTCCCCCACTTGCTGCATTTTGCTGCAAACACCTCGGGGTGAAGAGACCATTCCCCTGGGTGAAAGGATTGCCTGCTGAGAAAGTCCGCTTCCCAGTTGTCCACACCCTGAATATAGATCGGTGACAGCGTACATTTGTGAGTCTCTGCCCATTCTAGTATCTGAGATACTTCTCTCATCGCCAAGGAACTTCTTGTTCCCCCTTGATGGTTGATATAGGCAACCAAGGTTATATTGGAAAAAAGGAAGACACAGAGGCGCCAATATGGCCTAGTAAAGTCTATACAGAGGATTATTCAATGTGATATAGGATGGTACTCACAAAGGTGAAGCACCCAATGGTGCAGGTGACGCAGACTGGATCAATTGGCAGTGGTCCAGCTCACTGTGTGCCAGCAAATCAAGCACTCGATCAAATGAACAGCAAACCAGACATCTCAGCCACTCTAAGGCTGTTTCCTCAGGATTGTATAGCCTGAGGAAACAACCTTAGAGTGGCTGAGAAACGCGTTGCTTTGTTTTAATAAAATTTTGTTTTAATGATACACTTGCTGTTATCCTGGGTAATCTTTTATACTTTGTGTGGCTGGTGAGTGTAATCCTTCAACGCCTGAGCACAGTCCACTGGGCGACTGAGAGGTCCCAGCTTGCCTTTATTGTACCTGGAGGTGCGCTCCCTATTGTAAGTGTGACCTATAAGTGTGACTTTTGCCTGTTTATACTGTACTAGGCTATGGGAGCTGTGTTTTATCACTCACAGGAACAGATGTCTGGTTTGCTGTTCATTTGATCGAGTGCTTGATTCGCTGGCACACAGTGAGCTGGGCCAATTAATCCAGTCTGCGTCACCTGCACCATTTGTGAGTACCATCCTATATCACATTAAATAATCCTCAGTATAGACGTTACTAGCCATATTGGCGCCTCTGTGTCTTCCTTTTTTCCAGATCATTCATCACCAGGGACTGACCATCCTTTTGAAAGAGTGCTGCCATCTGTTGGATGTTATGGACTTTTTATATGCCATACATTCTGCTGTGCTATAGTTCGATTTGATGTGTATTTCTTGTACATTTTTGCCACAGATTCTGTATTTAGGAAGCGCCCCCTATGGGAATATCTTTGTTGCTTATATTTCCCTTATTCTCTTAACCAAGGTTATATTGTCTGATTAAAATCTGATAAACTGGGATGAACCCAGAAGGGGCCAAGCCTTCAAGGCATTGAATATTGCCTGGAGTTCCAAAATACTGATCTTGGCACGCCAAACGGCTCCCTAGTCGGAAAGGCTTGCATCCGTAGCACGTGCCTTGGGACAGATGATCTCGACAGAGCCACCAGGAGAGCGAGTCTCTCGACAGGCTGTCCAGTACAATCTGTTGAGACAAATCTGAATGGTCACCGTTCCATTGTCTCAGCATGCATAGTTGTAAGGGTCTGAGATGTAATCTGGCAAAAGGAATGATGTCCATGCAGGACACCATAAGTCCGATTACCTCCATACACTGAGCCACTGAGGGTCTCGAGGAGGCAAGACATGCAGAAGATAGCTTGCAAGGGCAAGACATGTAGGGCAAGACATGCAGAAGATAGCTTGCAACGTCTCTGATCTGTGAGGAATATTCTCATGGATATTGAGTCTATTATAGTTCCCAGGAAATTCACCCTTGTACTTGGGAGTAAGAGTACTCTTTTCTAAGTTCATCTTCCATCCATGTGATCAAAGAAGACTGAGAAGCGACTCTGAATGTTCTTCCTCTAGATAAAAAGATGGTGCCTGGATACTGGACCAGGATATCGTCCAAGTAAGGCGCTAATAAAATATCTTGTGTTGTGGCAATGGCTAGAAGAGCCCCCAGAACCTTTGTAAATATCCTAGGAGCAGTAGCTAGGTCAAACGGAAGAACTATGAACTGGAAGTGCTGAGCCAAAAAAACAAACCTCAGGAACTGAAAATGTTCCCTGTGAATTGAGACGTGAAGGTATGCATCCTTCAGGTCTATGGTGGTCATAAACTGTCCTTCCTGAACTAGTTTGTTTCCATCTTGAAAAAGGGAACACTCAGAAATTTGTTTAGGCACTTTAGGTCCAGAATTGGACGGAAAGTTCCCTCCTTCTTTGGAACCACGAAAAGGTTTGAATAAAACCCCAAACCTCTTTCTGTTGTAGGTACAGGGAAAATTACTCCTAGAGAGGCGAGATCCCATACACAACCTAAGAAGGCAGTCCTCTTTTCTGGTCTTGTCGAAAGACTGGAGAGTAACAATCTGCCCCTCGGCGGATAAGACTTGAATCCTATCCTGTATCCTTGAGATACAACTTCCAGGACCCAAGGATCCTGTACATCCTGGAATGAATAAAGAGACAGTCTGCCCCCTACATGCCGATTTGTTCTGGGCGGGCTTCTTAGTCTGTTTGGACTTATTCCTGGAGTGAGCGGGCTTCCAAGTACTCTTGGGCTGCTCGGACTTGGAAGAGGACTGCTGTCATTGCGACTTGTCAGCACAAAATGAACGAAAATTAGATAGTTGCCGTCCCTTAGGCCTATTCTTATCTTGCGGTAGGAAGGCACCTTTCCCTCCAGTAACAGTAGAGATAATGGAGTCCAGCCCTGGACCGAATAAAATCTTCCCCTTGAAGGGAAGAGAAATGAGTCTTGATTTAGAAGTCATATCCGCAGACCAAGACTTCAACCAGAGAGCCCGGTGGGCTAGAACCACAAAGCCAGCAGCCTTTGCATTTATAATATATATATATATATATATATATATATATATATATATATATATATATATATATATATATATATATATATATATATATATATATATATATATATATATATATATAACATAATTTATGTAAGAACTTACCTGATAAATTCATTTCTTTCATATTAGCAAGAGTCCATGAGCTAGTGACGTATGGGATATACATTCCTACCAGGAGGGGCAAAGTTTCCCAAACCTTAAAATGCCTATAAATACACCCCTCACCACACCCACAATTCAGTTTAACGAATAGCCAAGAAGTGGGGTGATAAGAAAAAAGTGCGAAAGCATATAAAATAAGGAATTGGAATAATTGTGCTTTATACAAAAAAATCAAAACTACCACAAAAAAGGGCGGGCCTCATGGACTCTTGCTAATATGAAAGAAATGAATTTATCAGGTAAGTTCTTACATAAATTATGTTTTCTTTCATGTAATTAGCAAGAGTCCATGAGCTAGTGACGTATGGGATAATGATTACCCAAGATGTGGATCTTTCCACACAAGAGTCACTAGAGAGGGAGGGATAAAATAAAGACAGCCAATTCCTGCTGAAAATAATCCACACCCAGAATAAAATTTTAATGAAAAAACATAAGCAGAAGATTCAAACTGAAACTACTGCCTGAAGTACGTTTCTACCAAAAACTGCTTCAGAAGAAGAAAACACATCAAAATGGTAGAATTTAGAAAAAGTATGCAAAGAGGACCAAGTTGCTGTTTTGCAAATCTGATCAACCGAAGCTTCATTCTTAAACGCCCAGGAAGTAGAAACTGACCTAGTAGAATGAGCTGTAATCCTTTGAGGCGGAGTGTTACCCGACTCAACATAGGCATGATGAAATAAAGATTTCAACCAAGATGCCAAAGAAATGGCAGAAGCTTTCTGGTCTTTTCTAGAACCGGAAAAGATGACAAATAGACTAGAAGTCTTTCGGAAAGACTTAGTAGCTTCAACATAATATTACAAAGCTCTAACAGCATCCAAAGAATGCAATGATTTCTCCTTAGAATTCATAGGATTAGGACATAATGAAGGAACCACAATTTCTCTACTAATGTTGTTAGAATTCACAACCTTAGGTAAAAAATTCAAAAGAAGTTCGCAGCACCGCCTTATCCTGATGCAAAATCAGAAAAGGAGACTCACAAAAAAGAGTAGATAATTCAGAGACTCTTCTGGCAGAAGAGATGGCCAAAAGAAACAAAACTTTCCAAGAAAGTAATATAACGACCAAAGAATGCATGGGTTCAAAAGGAGAAGCTTGAAGAGCCCCCAGAACCAAATTCAAACTTCAAAGAGGAGAAATTGACTTAATGACAGGTTTTATACGAACCAAAGCTTGTACAAAACAATGAATATCAGGAAGATTAGCAATCCTTCAGTGAAAAAGAACAGAAAGAGCAGAGATTTGTCTTTCAAGAAACTTGCGGACAAACCTTTATCTAAACCATCCTGAAGAAATATAAGTCTTCCAGACTCTATAATATATCTCTCTAGATACAGATTTACGAGCCTGTCACATAGTATCAATCACAGAGTCAGAGAAACCTCTTTGACCAAGAATCAAGTGTTCAAACTCCACACCTTAAAATTAAGGTTTTGAGATCCTGATGGAAAAAAGAACCTTGAGACAGAAAGACTGGTCTTAACGGAAGAGTCCACAGCTGGCAAGAGGCCATCCGGACAAGATCCGCATACCAAAACCTGTGAGGCCATGCTGGAGCTACCAGCAGGACAAACGAGCATTCCTTTAGAATATTAGAGAATACCCTTGGAAGAAGAACTAGAGGCGGAAAGATATAGGCAGGATGACACTTGTAAGGAAGAGATAATGCATCCACTGCCTCCGCCCGAAGATCCCTGGATCCGGACAGATACCAGGGAAGTTTCTTGTTTAGATGAGAAGCCATCAGATCTATTTCTGAGAGTTCCCTCATTTGAACAATCTGAGGAAATACCTCTGGGTGAAGACCATTCGCCCAGGTGCAACGTTTGGCGACTGAGATAATCCGCTTTCCAATTGTCCATACCTGGGATATGAACCGCAGAGATTAGACAGGAGCTGGATTCCGCCCAAACCAAAATTCGAGATACTTCTTTCATAGCCAGAGGACTGTGAGTCCCTCCTTGATGATTGATGTATGCCACAGTTGTGACATTGTCTATCTGAAAACAAATGAACAACTCTCTCTTCAGAAGAGGCCAAGACTGAAGAGCTCTGAAATTGCACGGAGTTCCAAAATATTGATCGGAAATCTCACCTCCTGAGATTCCCAAACCCCTTGTGCCGTCAGATACCCCCACACAGCTCCCCAACCTGTAAGACTTGCATCTGTTGAGATTATAGTCCAGGTCGGAAGAACAAAGAAGCCCCCTGAACTAGACGATGGTGATCTGCCCACCATGTCAGAGAGTGTCGTATAATCGGTTTAAAGATATTAATTGAGATATCTTTGAGTAATCCCTGCACCATTGGTTCAGCATACAGAGCTGAAGAGGTCGCATGTGAAAACGAGCAAAGGAGATCGCATCTGATGCGGCAGTCCTAAGACCTAAAATTTCCATGCATAAGGCTACCAAAGGGAATGATTGTGACTGAAGGTTTTGACAAGCTGATATCAATGTTAAACTTCTCTTGTCTGACAAGGACAGAGTCATAGACACTGAATCTATTCTAGAAACCTAAAAAGGTTACACTTGTCTGAGGAATCAATGAACTGATTGGTAAATTGATCCTCCAACCATGAACTTGAAGAAACAACACAAGTCGATTCGTATGAGATTCTTCGAAAATGAGAAGACTGAGCAAGTACCCAGATATTGTCCAATAAGGAAATACCAAAAAACCCTGTTCTCTGATTACAGAAAGAAGGGCACCGAGAACCTTTGAAAAAAATTCTTGGAACTGAGGCTAGGCCAAACGGTAGAGCCACAAAACTGGTAATGCTTGTCTAAAAAGAGAATCTCAGACACTAAAAGTGATCTGGATGAATCGGAATATGTAGATACACATCCTGTAAATCTATTGTAGACATATAATGCCCTTGCTATAAACAAAAGGCAGGACAGTCCTACAGTAACCATCTTGAATGTTGGTATCCTTACATAACGATTCAATATTGATAGATCCGGAACTGGTCTGAAGGAATTGACCTTCTTTGGTACAATGAAGAGATAAAATAAAACCCCAGCCCCTGTTCCAGAACTGGAACTGGCATAATTACTCCAGCCAACTCTAGATCTGAAACACATTTCAGAAATGCTGAGCCTTTGCTGTGTTAACTGGGACACGGGAAAGAAAAAAATCTCTTAGCAGGAGGCCTTAACTGAAGCCAATTCTGTACCTTTCTGAAACAATGTTCTGAAACCAGAAATTGAGAACGGAATTGATCAAAATTTCTTTGAAGAAAACGTAATCTGCCCCATACCAGCTGAGCTGGAATAAGGTCCGCACCTTCATGGGTACTTAGGAGCTGGCTATAGGTTTTCTAAAAGGCTTGGATATATTCCAAACTGGAAATAGTTTCCAAACTGATACCGCTCCTGAGAATGAAGGATCAGGCTTTTGTTCCTTATTGTGAGGAAAGGAACGAAATGATTATTAGACCTAAATTTACCTTAGATTTTTTATCCTTTGGAAAAAAAGTTCCCTTCTTTCCAGAAACAGTTGAAATAATAATTTATTACCCTGGAAAGAAAGGGAAAGCAAAGTTGACTTAAAAGACATATCAGTATTCCAAGTTTAATCCATAAAGCTTTTCTAGCTAAAATAGCTAGAGACATATACCTGACATCAACTCTAATGATATCAAAAGATGGTATCACCAATAAAATTATTAGCATGTTATAGAATAATAATAATGCTATAAAATTATGATCTGTTACTTGTTGCGCTAAAGCTTCTAACCAAAAAGTTGAAGCTGCAGCAACATCCGCTAAAAATATAGCAAGTCTAAGAAGATTACCTGAACATAAGTAAGCTTTTCTTAGAAAGGATTCAATTTTCCTATCTAAAGGATCCTTAAATGAATTACTATCTGCTGTAGGAATAGTAGCACATTTAGCAGGAGTAGAGACAGCCCCATAACCTTAGGGATTTTGTCCCAAAAAAACTCTAATCTGTCAGATGGCACAGGATATAATTGCTTAAACGTTTAGAAGGAGTAAAAGAATTACCCAAATTATTCCATTCCCATTCCCTGGAAATTACTTCAGAAATAGCATCAGGGAGATTAAACACTTCTGGAATAACTACAGGAGATTTAAAAACCTTATTTAAACGTTTAGATTTAGAATCAAGAGGACCAGAATCCTCTATTTCTAATGCAATTAATACTTCTTTAAATAAAGAACGAATAAATTCCATCTTGAACAAATACAAAGATTTATCAGCATCAACCTCTGAGACAGAAACCTCTGAACCAGAAGAACCATTATCAGTATCAGAATGATGATGTTCATTTAAAAATTCATCTGAAAAAAGAGAAGTTTTAAAAGACTTATGTAAACTAGAAGGAGAAATAACAGACATAGCCTTCTTAATGGATTTAAAAAATAAAATCTCTTATGTTTATCAGGAACACTCTGAAAATTAGATGTTGACGGAACAGCAACAGGTAATGTAACAGTACTAAAGGAAATTTTATCTGCATTAATAAGTTTGTCATGACATGCAATACAAACAACAGCTGGAGAAACAGATACCAAAAATTATAGCAGATACACTTAGCTTGGTAGCTCCAGCAGTAGACAGCGATTTTCCTGTAGTATCTTCTGACTCAGATGCAACGTGAGACATCTTGCAATATGTAAGAGAAAAAACAACATATAAAGCAAAATTGATCAAATTCCTTAAATGACAGTTTCAGGAATGGGAAAAAATGCCAAAGTACAAGCTTCTAGCAACCAGAAGCACTGAAAAAATAAGACTTAAATAATGTGGAGACAAAAAGCGACGCCCTTATTTTTTAGCGCCAAATAAGACGCCCACATTATTTGGCGCCTAAATGCTTTTGGCGCCAAAAATGATGCCACATCCGGAACGCCGACATTTTTGGCACAAAATAACATCAAAAAATTACGCAACTTCCGGCGACACGTATGACGCCGGAAACGGAAAAGAATTTTTGCGCCAAAAAAGTCCGCGCCAAGAATGACGCAATAAAAAGAACCATTTTCAGCCCCCGCGAGCCTAACAGCCCACAGGAAAAAAAGAGTCAAATTTTTGAAGGTAAGAAAAAAAGATTAATTCAAATGCATTATCCCAAATATGAAACTGACTGTCTGAAAAATAAGGAAAGTTGAACATTCTGAGTCAAGGCAAATAAATGTTTGAATACATATATTTAGAACTTTTATAAACAAAGTGCCCAACCATAGCTTAGAGTGTCACAGAAAATAAGATTTACTTACCCCAGGACACTCATCTACATGTTTGTAGAAAGCCAAACCAGTACTGAAACGAGAATCAGCAGAGGTAATGGTATATATAAGAGTATATCGTCGATCTGAAAAGGGAGGTAAGAGATGAATCTCTACGACCGATAACAGAGAACCTATGAAATAGACCCCGTAGAAGGAGATCACTGCATTCAAATAGGCAATACTCTCCTCACATCCCTCTGACATTCACTGCACGCTGAGAGGAAAACCGGGCTCCAACTTGCTGCGGAGCGCATATCAACGTAGAATCTAGCACAAACTTACTTCACCACCTCCATCGGAGGCAAAGTTTGTAAAACTGAATTGTGGGTGTGGTGAGGGGTGTATTTATAGGCATTTTAAGGTTTGGGAAACTTTGCCCCTCCTGGTAGGAATGTATATCCCATACGTCACTAGCTCATGGACTCTTGCTAATTACATGAAAGAAATATATATATATAAAAATAAAATAATCTGCATATTCGCGTCACAGATGAAGGAGTTAGCAATTCTCAATGCCTTAATTCTCTCCTGAATATCCTCAAGGGGAGTCTCCACCTCAATGAGCTCCAACAGAGTGTCGCACCAGTAAGTAGCTGCTCCGGCAACTGCGACTACAGCTGCCGCCGGTTGAAAAAAAAAAAAAACCCTGTATGTTGAAACAGCTTCCATTTTTTTTTATCCATAGGCTCTCTAAAAGAAGAACTATCCTCCAGAGGGATAGTAGTATGCTTAGCCAGCACGGAAATAGCGCCATCCACCTTCGGGGTGGATCCCCACAAATCTAATTCAGAGTCAGAGACCGGGAATCATTTTTTAAAATCAGACGAGGGGGACACTACTCTTTCCCATTCGTTACTAATAATGTTCGCAATCTTAACTGGCACAGGAAAAGTCAGAGGGACCGTCCTATCTCCATTAACCCAGTCTAATTTACGGATCTTAGGCTCTTCACTGAGTATATATATATATATATATATATATATATATATATATATATATATATATAAAACTCAACCTCAGATAGCTGGGATATAGTAGCTAAATCCGACAAATATTTAAATGACTCAAGGTAAGGAAAACTATGTTTAACCTTTCTCTTGCGTTTGTTAGAGTGAGATAAGGCACTCAGGGCCACAGACACCACCGATTATAAGAGCACGGTAAAGTCCGCTGAAAAAAAGCCCCCTCCAGATGGAAGATTAGTTGAGCCGCGGGGAACTGCATGTGGAGCGGGTAATGTAGAGAGGGTAGTAAATGGAACAAAATTGAGCAGGCGGACAAACTACAGCCTCCTCACAATGTAAACAGGAACTATTAATCAGTACAGAAGGAGCATAACCTTCTAATGTAGTATCAGAGTCCTCCATAGCTTTGTTTATACCTACAGAAGGACAATCAAAAAGAAAACGCTTTTATTTAAAAAACGACACCTTAATACTCCTAATGGCTGGGGCACTCTCCACCTCCTAGACCCACACAGCTAACAGGGAAAACGCTCTCCTCAGGAGTGATGTCTGCAGCAGGATCTTAGGAGATGAAAGAGACCGCACCCGGTCACATGGTACGTAAGACAGGACTTCCCCTGATATGAAAAAGGGTGCCACTCATGAGCTGCGCAACACTTTAAAAAACGAAAGTGAAATCTGTTTGTTCCAAGCCAAAAAACACACAGCCTATGAGCCTAAAAAAACTCACATTAAGCAGATATAAATCCTCCAAACTGTTCAAATAATCTCCCTGGAGAAGATATTAACCCTTGATCCTATTGAGGTATAAAAGAGCCACACTGTGACCCTGTATAGCGTTTTACAATGTATATATAAAAAAACGATTTTACCCTCCAGGATCCATGCTGTGGAACAGACAGCCTCTCAAGTGTGACAGTCTTGCAGCAGCGCTTCTGACATGGATTTGAGTGTGTAGCAGCAAGCAGTGAAACTTGTCAACACCGATTGCTCAGGAGTTGTTAGCGACAGTCTGGATCGTTTTGCAGAAAAACTTTCCCTGCATCTCCAGACTCTAACTTTCATCAATACTCTCACTGAGAGGTTGACATGATTACTTAAAACTCCAGTCCTTTCTCGAAGGGAACATACCCATTACAGGACTATCCAAATCTTCTGACACTTCTCTGCCATCTTCAATAGTGACGAAAGGCAAAGAATGACTTGGGGGGGGGGGGTAGGAGGGATATTTAAGCCTTTGGCTGGGGTGTCTTTGCCTCCTCCTGGTGGCCAGGTGTTGTATTTCCCAACAGTAAGGAATTAAGTTGTGGACTCTCCCTGCCTTGTGGAAGGAAAATTATATGAACAAAATACCTGTCATTGACGGTGCTTCTTTTCTTTTTCCATTTTGGTCGGTAGTTTTTTCGTATGCGACAGTAATGTCATACACAGCATCAAGATAATCCTCCATCGCAGTAATTGCGACATGAGTGGCTTTCACACGTGGCGTCAATACATGATTTAATACTGGAAGCCCTAGAAGAAAATATCTCTGTTTATACATATTCAGGTCAAATGATTGCCCTAGTCTATAATCCATTAATTCTAAAATGTCTACAAGAAACGTGAAAAGACAATAAAAACACACATGTTTATGAAGTCATCTCAGTTTAAGTTACCATCTAAAGGG
Source organism: Bombina bombina (assembly GCF_027579735.1). Classification (NCBI taxonomy): domain Eukaryota; kingdom Metazoa; phylum Chordata; class Amphibia; order Anura; family Bombinatoridae; genus Bombina; species Bombina bombina. Next base: position 481,015,675 of record NC_069502.1, on the reverse strand, counting down.
ACTAGACTAGACTAGACTTAGCTTCAGTAACTATCCCATATATCTTGATAGTTTTATGCTATGCTATTGTTTTCCGTGCAGTAAATCTGTTTTAGCAGCTCATCGCATCTGGAGAAAAAGAGGAAAAAAAAAAAAGAGAAAAATAAAATAGAGATTATATCATAAAAATAACCTTTTTCTATATCTTGGCTCATATCCTAGCCAACACTAATGAGGTGAGAACTCCCCTTCCCAAGGGGCATGGAAAGAAACTTACCAAGACCCTTATTACTTCTACAACATACCTGCTTCCTTCCCTGTGATTCTTAACATGTCCATCATAGGATATTAGAGAGAACAGCATATGGGAATCACTTTTAAATGTTGGCTAAAATATGGATCAGAATAAAGAAATTTATATTTTTATGATATAATTTCTAGTTATCTCGGAACACTAGCCACTAAATACCAGGTGAGATGAGTGCAAATGCTGTATAAAATAGGGCGGGTAAGAAACAAAAAGATCTAAAGAATACTGCTTAAATACAATGCTCAGCACTCAGTGTACTCAGCTTCACCAGGTTCTATTGGTTCCTTGTTTCACTTCTGTTGTATAAACCATCGGCTCAGCACTCAGTTATTTCTGATCTCATATCACTTGCTCTTCCTTGGTTGAGCTGGCTATTTGTAACAGAGAGAAGTGGAGCTGAGGATCGTGGTTATTGGAAGTTAGACAGCCGCAAGCCTGCTAATAATTCCAGCCTGCAGAGTCAGTACCAATCCAGTTGCTTGAGAGTAAATGGTATACATGTGCATGCAGTGTCCTAAACACTAATGTTTTAATTATTAGGACAGTGAGTTTTATCCTGATTGAGGGTATTTTTGTGTTTATATACCTAACCATAAATATATATACACACACACACACACACTGTATCTCACAAAAGTACACCCCTCACATTTTTGTAAATATTTTATTCCATCTTTTCATGTGACAACACTGAAGAAATGACACTTTGCTACAATGTAAAGTAGTGAGTGTACAGCCTGTATAGCAGTGTAAATGTGCTGTCCCCTCAAAATAACTCAACACACAGCCATTAATGTCTAAACCGTTGGCAACAAAAGTGAGTACAGTACAGTGTCCAATTAGCCATTTTTCCTCCCTGGTGTCATGTGACTCATTAGTGTTACAAGATTTCAGGTGTGAATGGGGAGCAGGTGTGTTAAATTTGGTGTTAACGCTCTCACACTCTCTCATACTGGTCACTGGAAGTTCAACATGCCACCTCATGGCAAATAACTCTCTGAGGATCTGAAAAAAAGAATTGTTGCTCTAAGTAAAAATGGCCTAGGCTATAAAAAGATTGCCAAGACCCTGAAACTGAGCTGCAGCACGGTGGGCAAGACCATACAGCGGTTTCACAGGACAGGTTCCACTCAGAACAGGCCTCACCATGGTCGACCAAAGAAGTTGAGTGAATGTGCTCAGCGTCATATCCAGAGGTTGTCTTTGAAAAATAGACGTATGAGTGCTGCCAGCATTGCTGCAGAGGTTGAAGGGGTGGGGGTCAGCCTGTCAGTGCTCAGACCATACGCCGCACACTGCATCAAATTGGTCTGCAAGGCTGTCATCCCAGAAGGAAGCCTCTTCTAAAGATGATGCACAAGAAATCCCGCAAACAGTTTGCTGAAGACAAGCAGACTAAGGACATGGATTACTGGAACTATGTCCTGTGGACCGATGAGACCAAGATAAACTTATTTGGTTCAGATGGTGTCAAGCGTGTGTGGTGGCAACCAGGTGAGGAGTACAAAGACAAATGTGTCTTGCCTAGAATCAAGCATGGTGGTGGGAGTGTCATGGTCTGGGCCTGCATGAGTGCTGCCAGCACTGAGTAGCTACAATTCATTGAGGGAACCATGAATGCCAACATGTACTGTGACATACTGAAGCAGAGCATGATCCCCTCCCTTCGGAGACTGGGCCGCAGGGCAGTATTCCAACATGATAACGACCCCAAACACACCTCCAAGACAAACACTTCCTTGCTAAAGAAGCTGAGGGTAAAGGTGATGGACTGGCCAAGCATGTCTCCAGAGCTAAATCCTATTGAGCATCGTCAAACGGAAGGTGGGGGAGCGCAAGGTCTCTAACATGCACCAGCTCTGTGATGTCGTCATAGAAGAGGACTCTAGTGGCAGCCTCTGAAGCTCTGGTGAACTCCATGCGCAAGAGGGTTAAGGCAGTGCTGGAAAATAATGGTGGGCAGACAAAATATTGACACTTTGGGCCCAATTTAGACATTTCCACTTAGGGGTATATTCACTTTTGTTGCCAACGGTTCAGACATTGGTCGATTTATCAAGCTGCGGCGGAGGGCGCACATACTTGTCCCTGTCCACCGTAGCTTGAATTTGGCGGGCTGATTTGTGCAGCCGGAATTCAGCATTGCACTCAAGCACTATTTTTCTCTTGTTAGAACCTGCAGTCATAAGGGAGGGCGAAGTCTGCCGAAGGCTTTCATAAATCGACCCTTTAGAACTAAATTTGTCTAATTCTATTCCAGAGGTTGAATTCTGTTCAGCACCTGGGTAGTGCTTGCTGATTGGTGGCTAAATGTATCCGCCAATCAGCTAGCGCTATCCAGGGTGATGAACTAAAAATATGCCGGCTCGTAAGCTTACATTCCTGTTTTTCAAATAAAGATACCAAGAGAACAAAGAAAAAACACAATTTATGCTTACCTGATAAATTTATTTCTCTTGTGGTGTATCCAGTCCACGGATCATCCATTACTTGTGGGATATTCTCATTCCCAACAGGAAGTTGCAAGAGTACACCCACAGCAGAGCTGTAATATAGCTCCTCCCCTAACTGTCATAGCCAGTCATTCAACCGAAAACAAGCCGAGAAAGGAGGAACCATAGGGTGTAGAGGCTACTGTAGTTTAAAGTTAAAAATTACCTGCCTTAAAATGACAGGGCGGGCCGTGGACTGGATACACCACAAGAGAAATAAATTTATCAGGTAAGCATAAATTGTGTTTTCTCTTGTAAGGTGTATCCAGTCCACGGATCATCCATTACTTGTGGGATACCAATACCAAAGCTAAAGTACACGGATGAAGGGAAGGACAAGGCAGGAACCACTGTCTATAAAACTTTTCTCCCAAATATAGCCTCCGAAGAAGCAAAAGTATCAATTTTGTAAAATTTTGAAAAAGTATGAAGCGAAGACCAAGTCGCCGCCTTGCAAATCTGTTCAACAGAAGCCTCATTTTTAAAGGCCCAAGTGGAAGCCACAGCTCTAGTGGAATGAGCTGTAATCATTTCAGGAGGCTGCTGTCCAGCAGTTTCATAGGCTAAGCGGATTAAGCTTCTTAGCCAAAAAGAAAAAGAGGTAAAACTTTAAAGCACGGACCACTTCTAGATTGTGTAACACAAGGATGGAACCACAATCTCTTGATTGATATTCTTGTTAGATACCACCTTAGGTAAGAACCCAGGTTTGGTATGCAGGACTACCTTATCCGTATGAAAAATCAGATGAGAATCACATTGTAAGGCAGAGAGCTCAGAGACTCTACCAGCCAAGGAAATAGCTACCAAAAAAAAAAAAAAAGAACTTTCCAAGATAAAAGTTTGATATCTATGGAATGAAGAGGTTCAAACGGAACTCCTTGAACCTTAAGAACCAAGTTTAAGCTCCATGGTGGAGCAACAGGTTTAAACACAGGCTTGATTCTAACTAAAGCCTGACAAAATGCCTGAACGTCTGGAACATCTGCCAGACGCTAGTGCAAAAAATAGACAGAGCAAAAATCTGTCCCTTTAAGAAACTAGCTGACAATCCTTTTTCCAAACCTTCTTGGAGAAAAGATAAAATCCTAGGAATCCTAACCTTACTCCATGAGTAACCCTTGGATTCACACCAATAAAGATATCTACGCCATACCTTATGGTAAATTTTCCTGGTGACAGCCTTTCGTGCCTGTATTAAGGTATCAATAACTGACTCGGAGAAGCCACGCTTTGATAAAATCAAGCCTTCAATCTCCAGGCAGTCAGCCTCAGAGAAATTAGATTTGGATGGTTGAAAGGACCCTGAAGTAGAAGGTCCTGTCTCAGAGGCAGAGACCATGGTGGAAAGGATGACATGTCCACTAGATCTGCATACCAGGTCCTGCGTGGCCACGCAGGTGCTATCAGAATCACCGATGCTCTCTCCTGCTTGATCTTGGCAATCAGTCGAGGGAGCAGAGGAAACGGTGGAAACACATAAGCCAGGTTGAAAGACCAGGGCGCTGCTAGAGCATCTATCAGTGTCGCCTTGGGATCCCTGGACCTGGATCCGTAACACAGAAGCTTGGCGTTCTGGCGAGACGCCATGAGATCCAGTTCTGGTTTGCCCCAACGGAGAATCAGTTGTGCAAATACCTCCGGATGGAGTTCCCACTCTCCCAGATGAAAAGTCTGACGACTTAGAAAATCCGCCTCCCAGTGCTCTACACCTGGGATATGGATAGCTGATAGGTGGCAAGAGTGAATCTCTGCCTAGTGAATTATTTTTGAAACTTCTAACATCTCTAGGGAACTTCTTGTTCCCCCTCGATGGTTGATGTAAGCTACAGTCGTGATGTTGACCGACTGAAATCTGATGTACCTCAGAGTTGCTAACTGAGGCCAAACCTGAAGAGCCTTGAATATCGCTCTTAGTTCCAGAATATTTATTGGAAGGAGAGACTCCTCCTGAGTCCGATCCCTGAGCCTTCAGGGAGTTCCAGACTGTACCCCAACCTAGAAGGCTGGCATTTGTTGTTACAATAGTCCAATCTGGCCTGCGAAGGTCATACCTTTGGACAGATGGACCCGAGATAGCCACCAGGGAAGAGGATCCCTGGTCTCTTGGTCCAGATTCAGTTGAGGGGCCAAATCTGTGTAATCCCCACTCCACTGACTGAGCCTGCATAGTTGCAGCGGTCTGAGATGCAAGCGTGCAAACGGCACTATGTCCATTGCCGCTACCATTAAGCCGATTACTTCCATACACTGAGCCACCAAAGGGCGCGGAATGGAATGAAGAACCCGACAGGAATTTAGAAGCTTTGATAACCTGGACTCCGTCAAGGTAAATTTTCATTTCTACAGAATCTATCAGAGTCCCTAGAAAGGAAACTCTTGTGAGTGGGGATAGAGAACACTTTTCCTCGTTCACTTTCCACCCATGCAACCTCAGAAATGCCAGTACTACGTCCGTATGAGACTTGGTAATTTGGAAGTTTGATGCCTGTATCAGGATATCGTCTAAATAAGGGGCTACTGCTATGCCCCGCGGCCTTAGGACCGCCAAAGCCACCCTAGAACCTTTGTAAAGATTCTTGGGGCTGTAGCTAATCCAAAGGGAAGAGCTACAACTGGTAATGCCTGTCTTGAAAGGCAAACCTGAGAAACCGATGATGATCTTTGTGTATCGGAATGTGAAGATAAGCATCCTTTAGATCCACTGTAGTCATATAGTGACCCTCCTGGATCAGTGGTAGGATGGTACGAATAGTTTCCATCTTGAACGACGGAACTTTGAGGAATTTGTTTAAGATCTTTAGATCCAAAATCGGTCTGAAGGTTCCCTCTTTTTTGGGAACCACAAACAGATTTGAGTAAAAACCCTGTTCCTGTTCCTCCTTTGGAACTGGATGGATCACTCCCATAACTAGGAGGTCTCGTACACAGTGTAAGAATGCCTCGCTCTATCTGGTTTGCAGATAATTGTGAAAGGTGAAATCTCCCTTTTGGGGGGGAAGCTTTGAAGTCCAGAAGATATCCCTGGGATATAATTTCCAACGCCCAGGGATCCTGAACATCTCTTGCCCACGCCTGGGCGAAGAGTGAAAGTCTGCCCCCTACTAGATCCGTTACCGGATAGGGGGTCGTTCCTTCATGCTGTCTTAGAGGCAGCAGCAGGCTTTTTGACCTGCTTACCTTTTTTTCCAGGTCTGGTTTGGTCTCCAGACCGTCTTGGATTGAGCAAAAGTTCCCTCTTGTTTATTATTAGAGGAAGTTGATGCCGCACCTGCCATGAAGTTTCGAAAGGCACGAAAATTAGACTGTTTGGCCCTAGATTTGGACCTGTCCTGAGGAAGGGCACGACCTTTTCCTCCCGTGATATCAGCAATAATCTCCTTCAAACCAGGCCCGAATAGGGTCTGCCCCTTGAAAGGAATGTTAAGTAGCTTAGATTTTAAAGTCACGTCAGCTGACCATGATTTAAGCCATAGCGCTCTGCGCGCCTGTATAGAAAAAACAGAATTCTTAGCCGTTAGTGTATTCAAATGAACAATGGCATCAGAAATAAAATAATTGGCTAGCTTAAGTGCTCTAAGTTTGCCAAGTATGTCATCCAATGGAGTCGCTACCTGTAAAGCCTCTTCCAGAGACTCAAACCAGTACGCTGCAGCAGCAGTGACAGGGGCAATGCATGCAATGGGCTGTAGGATAAAACCTTGTTGAATAAATATTTTCTTAAGGTAACCTTCTAATTTTTTATCCATTGGATCTAAAAAAGCACAACTGTCCTCGACAGGGATAGTAGTACGCTTTGCTAGAGTAGAAACTGCTCCCTCCACCTTAGGGACTGTCTGCCATAAGTCCCGTGTGGTGGCGTCTATTGGAAAACATTTTTCTAAAAATAGGAGGGGAAGAGAACGGCACACCTGGTCTATCCCATTCCTTATTAATAATTTCTGTAAACCTTTTAGGTATTGGAAAAACATCAGTACACACCGGCACTGCAAAGCATTTATCCAGTCTACACAATTTCTCTGGCACTGCAATGGTATCACAGTCATTCAGAGCTGCTAAAACCTCCCTAAGCAACACACGGAGGTGTTCAAGCTTAAATTTAAATGTAGAAATATCAGAATCAGGTTGCATCATCTTTCCTGAGTCATTAACATCACCCACTGACTGAAGCTCTCCTTCCTCAGCTTCTGCATATTGTGAGGCAGTATCAGACATGGTTCTTAAAGAGTCAGTATGCTCTGCATTTTGTCTCACCCCAGAGCTATCTCGCTAACCTCTAAGTTCAGGTAGTCTGGCTAATACCGCTGACAGTGTATTATCCATGACTGCCGCCGCCATGTCTTGTAAAGTAAACGCTATGGGCGCCCTAGATGTACTTGGCGCCATTTGAGCGTGAGTCCCTTGGGCGGTAGTCAAAGGGTCTGAAACGTGGGGAGAGTTAGTCGGCATAACTTTCCCCTCGTCAGATTCCTCTGGTGATAATTTTTTAAAAAACAGAATATGATCTTTATTGCATAAAATGAAATCAGTACATTTGGGTACACATTCTAATAGGGGGTTCCACCATGGCTTTTAAACATAATGAACAAGGAGTTTCTTCTATGTCAGACATGTTTATACAGACTAGCAATGAGACTAGCAAGCTTGGAAAACACTTTAAATCAAGTTAACAAGCAAATATAAAAAACGGTACTGTGCCTTTAAGAGAAACAAATTTTGTCAGAATTTGAAAAACAGTGAAAAAATGCAGTAAATCAAACAAAATTTTTACAGTGTATGTAATAGGCTAGCAGAGCATTGCATCCACTTGCAAATGGACGATTAACCCCTTAGTTAAAAAAAAAAACGGATTAAAAAAACGAAATAGACGTTTTTTAACAGTCACAACCAACTGCCACAGCAAGCTGTGGTCCTACCTTCCCCAATAAACGACTTTGGAAAGCCTTTGAGCCCTTTAGAGATGTCCTATAGCATACAGGGGACTCCTGAGGGAAGCTGGATGTCACAGTTTGTAATTTTAACTGCACCAACTGTAACTTTTATACTATAACAGTGGAAAGCCTCAGTAAACTGTTTCTAGTCAAAATTTAAGCCAGCCATGTGGAAAAAACTAGGCCCCAATAAAGTTTTATCACCAAAGCATATATAAAAACGATTAAACATGCCAGCAAACGTTTTATATTGCCTTAGCATAAGGGTATTACCCCTGGGAGTAAGCATGATACCAGTCGTTATTAAATCACTGTATTCAGGCTTAACTTACATTAATCCGGTATCAGCAGCATTTTCTAGTGTTTTCCATCTCTAGAAAAAATTATAACTGCACATACCTGATAGCAGAATAAACTGCACGCCATTCTCTCGCTGAAGTTACCTCATCTGTGTAATCCCCTCAGACATATGTGAGAACAGCAATGGATCTTAGTTACAACCTGCTATGATCATAGAAACCTCAGGCAGATTCTTCTTCTATTTACTGCCTGAGATAAAATAGCACAACTTCGGTACTATTTAAAAATAACAAACTTTTGATTGAAGAAAATAAACTAGCTATATTTAACCACTCTCTCCTACAACGACCTTGCTTGTTGAGAGTTGCAAGAGAATGACTGGCTATGACAGTTAGGGGAGGAGCTATATTACAGCTCTGCTGTGGGTGTCCTCTTGCAACTTCCTTTTGGGAATGAGAATATCCCACAAGTAATGGATGATCCGTGGACTGGATACACCTTACAAGAGAAATTGATAATAGGAGTAAAATAGAAATCTGAATCATGAAATAAACAATTTGGATTCAGTATCCCTTTAAAATCCCCAAATTACGAATTTCCTGATCTGACCATTTAAAAGGGATAAGCCAGACAGAGATTGATATTGGTCAGGGGGCAAGTTAATAGCATATGCTTCAGTCTTACAAACATTTACTTTATATCATTTGAAATCCTTACAAACTCTTCAGGGGATTGAAAGATGAGACAATGAATCTTCTGGGTTAGTAGGAAAAGCCGTAAGATTATTGGCAAACAGTGCTAATTTTTGTGACATAACATGCAAGAGTAGAGTTTCTATATAAAGATTACTTCGAATCATTGCTGCTAGAGCAAAATAAAGGTGTGACAAAGGGCACCCTTGTCTGGTGCCATTCTGGATTAAAAGAGGGTCGGAACAGAATCCAACTTTTTGTGTATGTGTATAATGCCCTTATACAACTAATGAAGGGCCCCGGTAGACCAAAATGTGTAGGGGGTTTCAAACATATAGTCCCACCTCACCTTGTCAAAAGCTTTCTCCAAATCCAGCGACAGGGTTGCCCAACGAAGCCACTTTCGTAAATATATTTATTAATCTTCTAGTATTGTCAGACCCCTGTCTTTGCAAAATAATTCAGACTTGGTCGTGGTGTATCACATCAGGAAGAATAGGTCCCAACCTAATTGCCAATATTTTAGCGTACATCTTTGTATCAATATTTATCAAAGAAATAGGACAATATTTCTCCCAGAGAGAGAGTGATCTTTATCTGGTTTGGGGATAGATGAAATGATGGCCTCCATGAACTCCCTACGAAAGCATACTTTACTAAAAGCATTATTAAACAAACAAGGATTGGGGCCAATAGAGATGACTTTTTTTTTATAAAAAGTCATGGAAAAACATAATTTATGTAAGAACTTACCTGACAAATTTATTTCTTTCATATTGGCAAGAATCCATGAGCTAGTGACGTATGGGATATACAATCCTATCAGGAGGGGCAAAGTTTCCCAAACCTCAAAATGCCTATAAATACACCCCTCACCACACCCACAATTCAGTTTAATGAATAGCCAAGTAGTGGGGTAATAAAGAAAGGAGTAAAAAGCATCAACAAAGGAATTTGGAAATAATTGTGCTTTATACAAAAAAAATCATAACCACCAAAGAAAGGGTGGGCCTCATGAACTCTGTGCCAATATGAAAGAAATGAATTTATAAGGCAAGTTCTTACATAAATTATGTTTTCGTTCATGTAATTGGCAAGAGTCCATGAGCTAGTGACGTATGGGATAGCAATACCCAAGATGTGGAACTCCACGCAAGAGTCACTAGAGAGGGAGGTATAAAATAAAAACAGCCATTGTTCGCTGAAGAAAATGAATCCACAACCCAAATTATAAGTTTATTCTCATAAATGAAAGGAAAAACTTAAAACATAAGCAGAAGAATCAAACTGAAACAGCTGCCTGAAGAACTTTTCTACCAAAAACTGCTTCCGAAGACGCAAATACATCAAAACTGTAGAATTTAGTAAATGTATGCAAAGAAGACCAAGTTGCTGCTTTGCAAATCTGATTAACTGAAGCTTTATTCCTAAAAGCCCACGAAATGGAGACTGATCTAGTAGAATGAGCTGTAATTCTCTGAGGCGGGGCTTGACCCGACTCCAAATAAGCTTGATGTATCAAAAGCTTTAACCACGATGCCAAGGAAACGGGAGAAGCATTCTGACCTTTCCTAGGACCAGAAAAGATAACAAATAGACTAGAAGCCTTCCTGAAATCTTTAGTAGCTTCAACATAATATTCCAGAGCTCTCAACCCCATCCAAAGAATGTAAAGATCTCTCCAAAGAATTCTTAGGATTAGGACACAAGGAAGGGACAACAATTTATCTATTAATGTTGTTAGAATTCACAACCTTAGGTAAGAATTTAAATGAAGTCCACAAAACTGCCTTAGCCTGATGAAAAATCTGAAAAGGAGATTCACAAGAGAGCAGATAATCCAGAAACTCTTCTAGCAAGAGAGATGGCCAAAAGAGACAACACTTTCCAAGAAAGTAGTTTAATATCCAAAGAATGCATAGGCTCAAATGGAGGAGCCTGTAAAGCCTTCAAAACCAAATTAAGACTCCAAGGAGGAGAGATTGATTTAATGACAGGCTTGATACGAACCAAAGCCTGAACAAAACCATGAATATCAGGAAGCTTAGCGATCTTTCTGTGAAATAAAACAGAAAGAGCAGAGATTTGTCCGTTAAAGGAACTTGCAGACAAACCCTTATCCAAACCATCCTGAAGAATCTGTAAAATTCTAGGAATTCTAAAAGAATGCCAAGAGAATTTATGAGAGGAACACCATGAAATGTAAGTCTTCCAAACTCGATAATAAATTTTTTTTAGAAACAGATTTACGTGCCTGCAACATAGTATTAATCACAGAATCAGAGAAACCTCTATAACTAAGCACTAAGCGTTCAATTTCCATACCTTCAAATTTAATGATTTGAGATCCTGATGGAAAAACGGACCTTGAGACTAGGGCTACAACAACTAATCGGTAAGTTTGATCATAAAAATAGTTGTCAACAAATCTCATTATCAATTAGGTGGTCAGCGATTAGTTGGCCAGTTGCACAGCACCAGCTGCTTTAATCTGATGATCTACTGCAACTAAGATTGTGCAAAAAAAATTGAATTGATTTATTTTTTTAATCTTTTTTATATCCGATTAATCAGACAATAATCATCCGAATAATCGGATAGAAACATAAATAATAAATAAAAATGTTTGCACAATACCGTGTGCAGGAGTTCATCGGATTGAAGCAGCTGGTGTGTGCAATTAACCAACTAATCGCTGACCGCCTAATTGATAATGAGATTCTTTGACAACTATTTTCATGATCAATCTTACAGATTAGTTGTTGCAGCCCTACTTGAGACAGAAGGTCCGGCCTTAATGGAAGTGGCCAAGGTTGGCAACTGGACATCCAAACAAGATCTGCATACCAAAACCTGTGAGGCCATGCTGGAGCCACCAGCAGCACAAACAATTGCTCCATGATGATTTTGGAGATCACTCTTGGAAGAAGAACTAAAGGCAGGAAAATATAAGCAGGTTGATAACACCAAGGAAGTGTCAACACATCCACTGCTTCAGCCTGAGGATCCCTGGACCTGGACAGGTACCTGGGAAGTTTCTTGTTTAGATGAGAAGCCATCAGATATATGTCTGCAAGACCCCACATCTAAACAACCTGAGAAAACACATCTGGATGGAGGGACCACTCCCCCGGATGTAAAGTCTGATGGCTGAGATAATCCACTTCCCAATTGTCTATACCTGGGATATGAACTGCAGAAATTAGACAGGAGCTGTATTCTGCCCAAACAAGTATCCAGGATACTTCTTTCATAGCTTGGGGACTGTGAGTCCCCACCCTGATGATTGACATATGCCACAGTTGTGATATTGTCTGTCTGAAAACAAATGAGCGGTTCTCTCTTCAACAGAGGCGAAATCAGAAGAGCCCTGAAAATCGCCCCCAAAATATTGATTGGTAATCTCGCCTCTTGAGATTTCCAAACCCCTTGTACTGTCAGAGATCCCCAAACAGCTCCCCAACCTGAAAGACTAGCATCTGTTGTGATCACAGTCCAGGTTGGACAAACAAGAGAGGCCCCTAGAACTATACGATGTTGATCTAACCACCAAGTCAGAGATAGTCGAACATTGGGATTTAAGGATATTAATTGTGATATCCTTGTAAAATCTCTGCACCATTGGTTCAGCATACAAAGCTGGAGAGGTCTCATATGAAAACGAGCAAAGGGGATCGCGCCCGATGCTGCAGTCATGAGACCTAAAACTTCCATGCACATAGCTACTGAAGGTTCCGACAGGCTGCAACCAATTTTAAACGTCTCTTGTCTGTTAGAGACAGAGTCATGGACACTGAATCTATATGGAAACCTAAAAAGGTGACCCTTGTCTGAGGAATCAAAGAACTTTTTGGTAAATTGATCCTCCAACCATGTTTTCGAAGAAACAACACTAGTTGATTCATGTGAGATTCTGCAGAACGTAAAGACTGAGCTAGTACCAAGATATCGTCCAAATAAGGAAACAATGCAATACCCTGCTCTCTGATTACAAAGAGTAGGGCACCGAGAACCTTTGAAAAGATTCTTGGAGCTGTCGCTAGGCAAAAAGGAAGAGCAACAAATTGGTAATGCTTGTCTAGAAAAGATAATCTCAGAAACTGATAATGATCTGGATGACTCAGAATATGAAGATATGCATCCTGTAAGTCCATTGTGGACATATAATGCCATGCTGAACAAAAGGCAGAATAGTCTTTATAGTAACCATTTTGAAAGTTGGTGCTCTTGCATAAAGATTCAAAATTTTCAGATCCAGAACTGGTCTGAATGAATTTTCTTTCTTTGGGACTCCATTGATTTTGGACAGAATTTGTCCAAACATCCTTGAAAAATCTTAATCTGCCCCCTACCAGCTGAGTTGGAATGAGGGCCGCACCTTCATGCGGACTTGGGGGCTGGCTTTGGTTTCTTAAATGGCTTGGATTTATTCCAATTTGAAGATTTCCAACTGGAAACAGATTCCTTGGGGGAAGGATTAGGTTTCTGTTTCTTATTTTGTCGAAAGGAACGAAAATGGTTAGAAGCTTTAGATTTACCCTAAGGTCTTATCCTGAGGCAAAAAAACTCCCTTCCCCCCAGTGACAGTTGAAATAATCGAATCCAACTGAGAACCAAATAACTTATTACCTTGGAAAGAAAGAAATAGCAATCTAGACATAGATTTAACATCAATTTTGATGATATAAAAAATGGCTTTACAAATAAAATGATTAGCATGTTGAAGCAAGTGACCAATGCTAGACAAATCAGAATCCAATTCTTGTTGCGCTAAATTTTCCAACCAAAAAGTTGATGCAGCTGCAACATCAGCCAAAGAAATTGCAGGCCTGAGAAGATGACCCGAACATAAATAGGCTTTCCTTAGATAAGATTCAAGTTTCCTATCTAAAGGATCTTTAAAAGAAGTACTATCTTCCATAGGAATAGTAGTACGTTTAGCAAGAAATAGCCCCATCAACTTTGGGGATCTTTTCACAAAACTCCAATGTAACTGCTGGCAAAGGATACAATTTTTTAAACCTTAAAGAAGGAATAAAAGAAGTACCAGGCCTATTCCATTCCTTAGAAATCATATCAGAAATAGCATCAGGAACTGGAAAAACCTCTAGAGTAACCACAGGAGGTTTATAAACAGAATTTAAACATTTACTAGCTTTAATATCAAGAGGACTAGTTTCCTCAATATCCAATGTAATCAACACTTCTTTTAACAAACGAATATACTCCATTTTAAATAAGTAGATTTGTCAGTGTCAATATCTGAGGAAGGATCTTCTGAATCAGATAGATCCTCATCAGAGGAGGATAATTCAGTATGTTGTCGGCCATTTGAAATTTCATCAACCTTATGAGAAGTTTTAAAAGACCTATTACGTTTATTATAAGGCGTGATGGCAGACAAAGCCTTCTGAATAGAATCAGCAATAAAAAAAATTAAATTCACAGCTATATCTTGTACATTAGATGTTGAAGGAACAGCAACAGGCAATGTACTATTACTGATGGACACGCTATCTATATATAAAAGTTTATCATGACAACTATTATAAACCACAGCTGGAGATGTAATCTCCACAAGTTTACAACAAATGCACTTAGCTTTGGTAGAACTGTTATCAGGCAGCAGGGTTCCAACAGTGATTTCTGAGACAGGATCAGATTGAGACATCTTGCAAATGTAAGAGAAAAAAACAACATATAAAGCTAAATTATCAATTTCCTTATATGGCAGTTTCAGGAATGGGAAAAAAAATGCAAACAGCATAGCCCTCTGATACAGAAAAAAGACAAGAGGCATATAGGAATGGGGTTTTAAATAATGAAAATATTTGGCACCAAGTATGACGCACAACACAAACAGAATTCTTTTTTTGGCGCTAACAACATTCGGAAATGACACACTCGCGTCATTGAAGACGCAACCTTGTGAAAGGACTCGGCGTCAACTAAGACGCCAGAAGTGACAACGCAATATACTTTGGCATTGTGCGCCCTTGCAAGCCTAATTCTGCCAGCAAAATTAAAATGACAGTCAATTGAAAAAAAAGACTATACCCCAGGTAAGAAATAAATTTCCCTAAAAAATGCATTTCCCAGATATGAAACTGACAGTCTGCAAAAGGAAATATACTGAAAACCTGAATCATGGCAAATATAAGTAGAATACATATATTTAGAACTTTATATAAATACATAAAGTGCCAAACCATAGCTGAGAGTGTCTTAAGAAATGAAAACATACCAAAGACACCCATCCACATATGGCAGATAGCCAAACCAGTACTTAAACGGTTATCAGTAGAGGTAATGGAATATGAGAGTATATTGTCGATCTGAAAAGGGAGGTAGGAGATGAATCTCTACGACCGATAACAGAAAACCTATGAAATAGATCTCCCTGAGGAAAACCATTGCATTCAATAGGTGATATTCTCTTCACATCCCTCTGACATTCACTGTACGAAAGAAAACGGGCTTCAAAATGCTGAGAAGCGCATATCAACGTAGAAATCTTAACACAAACTTACTTCACCACCTCCATAGGAGGCAAAGTTTGTAAAACTGAATTGTGGGCGTGGTGAGGGGTGTATTTATATGCATTTTGAGGTTTGGGAAACTTTGCCCCTCCTGGTAGGATTGTATATCCCATACGTCACTAGCTCATGGACTCTTGCTAATTACATGAAAGAAAGCCATCCAGTCCTGGAGCCTTTCCTAATTTTAAATCTTTAATGACTGTCATGACTTCTGGCAAAGTAATAGGTTCAGAAAGGGAGCTAATAGCCTTGTTAGAAAAAGAGTCAACAATTGTATGAAGGTTCTGATTTTCTCAGTAGGGGCAACAGCAGAGTATCTTGGATTTTAGGTTATATAATGATGAATAATATTCTGCAAATGTTGCACCTATGTCTTGAGGTTTAAAAATCTTACCACCGTCTTTACGAAGATAAGGAATTCTATTGGCTGCCACCCTTTGTCTAAATGTATTGCAAAATAATTTATCAGCTTTATTCCCAATATGGTAAAAGCTTGTAGTTATTTGGTTAAGAAGTCTTGAATCTTTTGAGTTTCTAGAATAGAAATGTTATCCTTTACTTCTCCATATTTCACAGATAAAGAAGGGTTGGATGATGTCGGTATTGGGGCCTTTAATTCAGTAAGATTACAATAGAGCATTGCAAAAGTATTTCCTTCTCTTTTCCTGTGTGATGCTTGGCTAATATAATACCCTCTTAAATATGCCTTTAATGAGGCCCATACAACGTCTATCTCAGTAGAATTGTTGTCATTTATCAACAAGAAGTCATTAATTACCCGATTGACCTCTGGGACTAAATGATCAGCAATCAGTGAATCTCTCAAACTCCATGAACTACAAGACGTAGGCTGGCTATGTAATGGACACTACTATAAAGAAGAATATTCACAGATACTTATGTATAAATCCAGTATAAAACCTTTTAGAAAATTAGGAAGAAGCTCCAAGTTTAGCACTGCTGATGAGATTAGGCTGGGACAACCAGTTAAAGGTGCTGCGAAATCTGGAATAGCAGATAATGCCCATTTCCCTGTATATGAAAAGACAGATTACACAAAGAAGAGCAACAGGTGTCTGCAGACCTGGGTCTAAATCTGATATTTTGGGGCTTGGTTAGGAGCCTGAAAATACGCACAATGTTATTAAAAAACAAGCAAAACTATACATTGTAACAAAAACACTCCCAGATGGGCTATATAAATGGATCATCTACAAAACATTTAAGCAAAGAAAAATCTAGTTTACAATGTCCCTTTAATAAGTGTGTAGCTCCAAAATGGCGGTTTCTTGCCAGACTGTCCGGGAGCTAGTAAATTGCTGTTTCACAAGGTGTGACAGTGTTAGTATTTGAATCTCTGTCCCCTGTACTGATGCAGAGTGGATCTCCAGCCCTCCATCGTCAGGGCCGACACCGGACTTCTAGATAGCGTTTATCCAAGGAACCTCACTCTGAGAGTAGCAGTAAAATCCCCAAACTGCCAGCCGGCAGCTCTTCAAAGTGATCACAGGTAGTGGGTGGCTCTGGAGCGGATCCCCGACCCTCCGGTAGGTAGCAATAGTGCTGCAAGCCCTCCAAGGAGACAGGCCTATGCCAGGCTTCGTATGGGCTAATTGTGCGATGTCCACCCACTGAGTA
Source organism: Bombina bombina (assembly GCF_027579735.1). NCBI lineage: Eukaryota > Metazoa > Chordata > Amphibia > Anura > Bombinatoridae > Bombina > Bombina bombina. Next base: position 480,998,794 of record NC_069502.1, on the reverse strand, counting down.
GAATGGGGCATAACCTCTTAATATATTTCTGTTGCACACCAAGCGTATATTGTACTATATAGTATATGCATTTTGAATAGGATTGAGACATGATGTTAGTGCATTCTGACCTTATCAAAAGTGGATGGAAAGGCATCGGTAACCAATATCAAATAAAAATAAATGTAAGCAAGTTAAGTTTGTTCTGTTTCTGGATTTTATAATTAACTACTTTTTCCATTTGAGTGTTTTTTTCGAATACAACAGGGCCATAAGGAAAAAGGAACAGGATGCTTGTAACTTCTCAAAGTGGCTAAAAACTGAATCCATAGGATCAGTGACCACCCTAGAGAATTCCAGAAAAAAAAAAAAAAAGGAGAAAAAATATCTAGCTTCTCAAAGTGATGTCACATGACTGGATACTTCACACAGTAAATATTGCATGTGTGTGTATATATATATTTATTTATATTTGATGTAAGTTAGGTTTTTAAATTTCCATTTAAATTTCTCTGCTTTTTTACATTTAAGCACAAGCAAACTGTCATTAAAACATATTTTTTGCCACAAAGGAAGATAACCATATCAAACCATATTCTGACAAAATGAGCGAAGAAAATTTGCAGACAATGTAACAAGCAGTCCAGCAGTCAGGCACGGGCGCACCAGTAGGCCACCAGTCAGGGCAAAGTACTTGACAGACCTGACTTAATTAAAAATTCAACCACCTTCCACTGCTTCACAACTAAAAAAGCTGCTAATTTTTTTGTTAATTTATAATCAAATGTTCTTTTAGCTGATTATTAAAAACCACATTGTTCTGGACAAATCATTCTTCAATCATCATCTATAAACAAGTGTACAATCCAAGACGCTTACAATATATTTTTTCAGCAGCATAATTAATACAAGACTATTTTAAAATAATAATAATAATAATAATATCAAGAAAATGAAGAGCTGAACAAGAACAGACATTACCATGTAAACCAACAATAATAAAAAACAAAATGTATGCTTACCTGATAAATGTATTTATTTCTTGACACAGTGAGTCTACGGGATCATCAATTACTGTTGGGAATATCACTCCCGGCCAGCAGGAGGCGGCAAAGAGCACCACAGCAAAGCTGTTAAATATCACTCCCTTACCCACAAACCCCAGTCATTCGACCAAATGGAAAGGAGAAAGGAAGTAAAGTGCAGAGGTACCGGAGGTTGGGAACCAATACCCAAGCCAGAGGACACGGATGATAAGGGAGGGACAAGACAGTTAACCTAAACGCAAGGCCCCCACTGCTGGAAGAACCTTTCTCCCAAAAGAAGCCTCAGCCAAAGCAAAAGTATCAAACTTATAAAATTTAGAAAAAGTGTGTAAAGATGACCAAGTGGCAGCTTTGCAAATCTGTTCCACAGAAGCTTCATTTTTGAAGGCCCAAGAAGAAGAAACAGCCCTTGTGGAACGAGCCGTGACTTTCTCAGGAGGCTGCTGTCCAGCAGTCTCATATGCCAGGCAAATAACACTCCTCAGCAAAAAAGAAAGAGAAGCAGCCGTAGCTTTTTGACCCTTGCGCTTCCCAGAAAAAAAAAAACAAACAAAGAAGAAGACTTACCAAAATCCTTAGTCGCCTGCAAATAATATTTCAACGCACGAACCACATCCAGGTTGTGCAACAAATGCTCCTTATGAGAAGGATTAGGACACAAAGAAGGAACCAGAATTTCTTGATTAATATTCCTATCTGAAACCACATTGGGAAAGAAACCTAAGGCAGTACGCAGGACCACCTTATCAGAATGAAAAATAAGGTAAGGAGATTCACACTGCAGTATTATTATACTTTATTTATGAAGCGCAATCATATTCCGCAGCGCTGTCCATGGATACAGTTCATTTAAATAAAACAATAATATAAAAATTCTAAGAGGTTGGGGTTGGTATATTTGTAGAGAGAAAGTGAGGAAGCCAGGCGGCAAAGTTGTCAAGGAAATGGGAGGTAGGTCCAGGAGGGCGATAGATGACTGCCACTTTGAGGGAGAGGGGGGGGAGAACATGCGAATACAGTGGACTTCAAAGGAAGAGAAGGAGAGAGATGGGATTGGAGGTAGGTACTGATAAGTGCAGGAGGGGGAGAGCAGGATCCCAACACCACCGCCACATTTCTCACCTGGCCTAGGGGTATGGCTAAAGTGAAGATCTATAAGATGGATGTCGGTGTCTCCTTTTGAATTTGATGATTATTCCAGTCCTTGCCGACCCATCAGCTGATGCTTTAGTCTGGAGCGGATCAAAGTTTGCAGCACCTCCGGAAAAGAACTCCCGCCATTGGAGGAATACCTGTGACGTATAGCCACACACCCACACACAAGCCGACGAGTACACGGAATACAGTTGAGGCCCTGTGAGCCGCTCGAATTGAAGCTTGGATCTTCGGAAGCGGCACAGAGGCGGCTGTACATTGGGCAGCGACGCTGTCAAGTGGATAACCGGACAGGCCAGAGTGGGGTGAGTTACTTAATCGTGCAAGTGCTATAAGAAGTGTCACTCATTACCGGAGACTCTGCACTGGTCCATATATATATATTCATTACAGCCCGGTGTGGCTGAGTTCTGTTGTTGGGTTTCTCTGTTTGATTTGTAAAGTGAAGACCACCATGTGTGAGAGCAGCAGTGGAAATAGTGTCGGAAGGAGACAGGTTCCGGTAATTGCTAAAAGGGTAAAATCATTTGAAATAAACAGGTCATGAATGGTTGTAAGTTTGTTGCAGACAGAGTGAGAGTTCCATAGTGCACAAGTGAAAGGATTGTGTGCGTATGGGATGTATTTGATGGAAATGAGGTTATGTGTGTTGCTTTTATTAAAGTTACTAAAAGGAGTACGTGATTGAATAATGGTGGGAATGAGGGTGGGCCCAGGATTTGGAGAGATGTCACCTTATGCTAATAGCAGCAAGATGGAAAGTAAGAGTAGCTGAGAATGAGATTTATAGCAGTGGGGGCATTTCTGTGAGGTGGTGCAGTTTAGTGACAGATTTTAAAATAGAAAGCAGTTCATAAGAGCTAAGGTAAGGAGAGGAAAGGAGAGAGGGGCCTATACAAATTGCCTGTGGAAAAGGGTAAGGTATGAGCATGTGAGCATGCCTGTGGAATAGGCATGAGCCTGTTAAAAGGAAAAGCAGTTCTGAAAACAGCAGAATTTTAAAAGCAAAATTTTTGTTTTAAAGAGAAAAGATTTAGCTTGCCTCAAATCTTCTTCAATTCTTGACTAATTCTTAGCACTGCAACTTAAATATGTCACTTAGAGAGATGGCAGCTTAGAGATGGTGTTCTCTGCAAATGCTAAATCCAGCAAATGCTATCCCTAAAGCTGATCTTAAATTTAAAGGGCTTCTGCAGACAGCTGTGTTAAATCAATTAAGTGAGTGGAGACAGGGAGATGAGTGACACACAGGTGAGACAATTAAGAACTAGATCAAAGGGATAGATGCAGATAAAACAAAATTGGGTGGGGATTAGTCAATTGATTAAGTAAAGTTAAAAAATTAGGAAATGCAAATGCTGGGGACAGGATGTGATCAGATACAGGAACAGAAGGAAGTTTAGATGGGGGACATATCATAGAATAAGTTATAAAGCAGTGTTAAAAAAGATCCAGGAAGAGACAGCAGTTTAGATGGGGGACATACAGTGGATATAAAAAGTCTACACACCCCTGTTAAAATGTCAGGTTTCTGTGATGTAAAAAAATGAGACAAAGATAAATAATTTCAGAACTTTTTCCACCTTTAATGTGACCTATAAACTGTACAACTCAATTGAAAAACAAACTGAAATCTTTTAGGTAGAGGGAAGAAAATATATAAAAATAAAATAATATGGTTGCATAAGTGTGCACACCCTTAAACTAATACTTTGTTGAAGCACCCTTTGATTTTTATTACAGCACTCAGTCTTTTTGGGTATGAGTCTATCAGCATGGCACATTTTGACTTGGCAAGATTTTCCCACTCTTCTTTGCAAAAACACTCCAAATCTGTCAGTTTGCGAGGGTATCTCCTGTGCACAGCCCTCTTCAGAACAACCCACAGATTTTCAATCGGATTCAGGTCTGGGCTCTGGCTGGGCCATTCCAAAACTTTAATCTTTTTCTGGTGAAGCCATTCCTTTGTTGATTTGGATGTATGATTTGGGTCGTTGTTATGCTGAAAGATGAAGTTCCTCTTCATGTTCAGCTTTCTAGCAGAAGCCTGAAGGTTTTGTGCCAATATTGACTGGTATTTGGAACTGTTCATAATTTCCTCTACCTTGAATAAGGCCCCAGTTTCAGCTGAAGAAACACAGCCGCATACCCATGTTTCACTGTGGGTATGGTGTTCTTTTGGTGATGTGCAGTGTTGTTTTTGCGTCAAACATACTGTATCTTTTGGAATTATGGCCAAAAAGTTCAACCTTGGTTTCATCAGACCATAACACCTTTTCCAACATGCTTTTGGGAGACTTCACATGTGTTTTTGCAAAATGTAGCCTGGCTTGGATGTTTTTCTTCGTAAGAAAAGGCTTTTGTCTTGCCACTCTACCCCATAGCCCAGACATATGAAGAATATGTGAGATTGTTGTCACATGTACCACACAGCCAGTACTTACCAGATATTCATACAGCTCCTTTAATGTTGCTGTAGGCCTCTTGGTAGCCTCCCAGACCAGTTTTCTTCTCGTCTTTTCATCAATTTTGGAGGGACGTCCAGTTCTTGGTAATGTCACTGTTGTGCCATATTTTCTCCACTTGATGATGGCTGTCTTCACTGTGTTCCATGGTATATCTAATGCCTTGGAAATTCTTTTGTACCCTTATCCTGACTGATACCTTTTAACAATGAGATCCCTCTGATGCTTTGGAAGCTCTCTGTGGACCATGGCTTTTGCTGTGGGATGCGACTAAGAAAATTTCAGGAAAGACCAACTAGAGCAGCTGAACTTTATTTGGGGTTAATCAGAGGCACTTAAAATGATGGCAGGTGTGTACTGACTCCTATTTAACATGATTTTGAATGTGATTGCTTAATTCTGAACATCGCTACAACCACATTATTTTTTTTTTTTGTTTTCTTCCCTCCACCTAAAAGATTTCAGTTTGTTTTTCAATTGAGTTGTACAGTTTATATAGGTCACATTAAAGGTGGAAAAAGTTCTGAAATGATTTATCTTTGTCTCATTTTTTTACATCACAGAAACCTGGCATTTTAACAGGGGTGTGTAGACTTTTTATATCCACTGTACCTGAAAGTAAATGAAATAGCAGGGTTAGTTTAGGCTTGAATAAGTAGCAGTGCTGAAAGCTCCGAAATTCTTCGAGCCGAAGAGATAGCAACCAAAAACAAAAACCTTCCAAGATAACATTTCAATATCCAAAGAATGCATAGGCTCAAACGGAGCCTGTTGAAGAACTCTAAGAACCAAATTAAGACTCCAAGGAGTAGCAAACTTAAACATAGGCTGGATTCTAACCAAGGCCTGACAAAAAGACGG